>NW_026887746.1:0-8996 GCF_032173495.1 Musca vetustissima | reverse complement strand
TTAAAATCTTAACATTAAAATTTTATAATTCTCGATAATGTTTTATCTATTTTTATTTTTCAGAAATCTGCTTGTTATATTTACAATTATTCACTCAAACAAATAATGTAATTCTGTAAAATATTTGGAGTTCGAACTCATTACCTGAACCTGAAACTTCTACTTCTTAGAAATATATCCAAATTAAATCTTAAATTTTTCCCCTGTTTCTTCCAACGATTCCACTATCACTTCTATATTTGTACGCAATCATGCTGCTCAATCTATCGTGTTTCACAATATGAATGTAATCATTTGAAATATGTATTTGCTTCTCGAAAAACTCTCTTTTCTAATGAATAAACAAATTTCCAAAATTGTAGAAAATATCCTTCACCTGCATTTAAACTTAATTTTAAAAGGTGAATAGAATAATAAATGTATATCGGAGAAATGAATTTTTTCAATAATGGTCTGACTCCATTATAATTGCCTGTCATGTCCTTGAAATCTCAAAAATGTTGCATCCAAACCCAAACTGATTACTATGTTTATTCTGACGGTCGAAAATTATTTTGCTGTTAACCATTCTGATTCCACGTAGCAAAGGAAACATTATTTGACTTTTTAGATACCTTGTCAAAAATTTTATACATACAGTATTTTTCGGTTAATTGACCCTACGGTTAATTGGTTTCCACGCTTAATTGAACCACATGATGGGTCAAAAATATTTCATTTCATAGTAAGCGGGTTCGGATTATTGGTTCCTCGGTTAATTGAACAAAAATTTGGGCAAATTTTGATGTGCAATAAACCGAAAAATACTGTATATAGTTTCATTCCCAAAAAAGAATAGAAAATAATATACTTCTGGATGTATTCCACAATTAGTTTTATTAACTCGTTTTCAATTCTGGAACTCAGGTATGTTGCATTTTAGATGTACTCTCTAAAAATTCTAAGTTTACGTCTAACGACAGTATTAAGGAGACTTTACTTTCCCTCAAGGCGATATCTTCCCTTTCACACAATAAAATTGTCTCAACATTATACTTTTGTTCTTTCAATATACCTGAATCGGGTATAATTAAAATGAAAAACAACACAATTCGAACACTTTGGCACATATAAGAATCAAAATATTAAGCGATTTTTAATATTTTATCCACTATTATGCTCTTCTTTACACTTTTAATGTGGTTTGGCATATTCTGTATTTTTTTTTTTTATATTGGATTTTGTTACATTACATTTTACTCTTAAACATTTTCTGTTGTAAAACTAATAAAACAATAAATATAATCAAAACCCCCAAAATACGGAAAATTGGGGTGTACCGTTATATGGGGGCTACCAGAAAAAGTAGATTTATGTTTATAATTTTTGTGGAGAAATTTAGTACCCAATAAGAACCTAAGGTACCAAATTTCAGCGAATTCGGTTGAAAAACGCGCTCAAGAACCCCAAAATACCGAAAATTGGGGGTACTGTTATATGGGAGCTATGCCTAAAAGTGGACCGATATATCCCATCTTCGAACTTGATCTGCCTGCAGACAAAAGACAAACCTACGCAAAATTTCAGCACCTATCTCAATTCCTTCAGAAGATAGCCTGACTATTACGTCCGGTCATGGCTAGATCGTCTTAGAATTTTATCCTGATCAAGAATATATATACTTTATAGGATCGGAAATTAATATTTCGATGAGTTACAAACGGAATGACAAATGACAATAAAAATCGGTATAATGGGGTACAATTATATGATACTCACTCCAAAAGGACCAACTTGGTTGAAAAAGGTCCCCAAAATTATATTCATTTTGTTAAAAAACGTGCTCAAAATCCTCAAATTCCGAATATTTTGTACATGGGAGAAATACTAAAACGTTGACCTACATTCATGTGTAGTAGCAGTTCGAGTTTATAACGGTCTTCTTTTATAGCGAACACATTTCCTGGTCCCAAAGTTTTATGAAATGTTTGTCATACTCTTAAAGCAAAATACGGATATAGCGAACTTTTTTTATAACGAACAATTTATTCGATCTTGACACAAATATTAGGTAGGGGAAAAAGAAATCCATTTTTTTATATGAACTATAGGACTTCATTTAACATGCTTCGGAATATGCACTGTTTTGTTGTATGATTTGTTGCCATTTTAAAGACATTTCTCCGATTTTATCTACATTTTCGACGACGGGCCTACCTGTGCGAGGCGCATCTTTAACATCAAAAATTCCTGAACGAAATCTATGAAACCAAAATTGCACATAATTGGCTGTAACAGTATCGAATCCATTAACACCATTCACAATTTTAGCCGCTTGGCTTGCATTTTCGCTTTGTCAATTTTTTTCATTTTCTCTTCCATTTTAACACCTTGTAACTCACAACAAAAACAGCTAATGTTTTTTACTGCGAAATGTCACACTTCCAACGAGTATACATGTGAAATTGTTTGATCGATACTTTACGAGAAATCTATCAGTACAGCCATCTGCCGAAAAATAATGGATTTCTTTTTCCCCAACCTTATATATATTATTTTTTAAACAAAATGGTGAATTTATTAAAGGTATCGAATATCAAATACAAACCAAAAACATTATTAAGTTTAAATTTGTTTTATTACGCCATTTTTTATTTTAAAATTAGCTGCACTCAAACGAAAGTCCTGGCAAAAAAGGCAAAATATACCTTAATTTTTAGTTATTTAATAAAGTGTATGAAAAATATTTTTGGTTTGTATTTGATACCTTAAATAAATTAACACTTTTAAAAAATATATATATGGGAAATTACAAAATTCTTTTAAAATTCCATTAAAAAAATTTTGAAAATTTTTTTTGCTAGCACATTTATGATTTTTGGTACATAGGTTAAGAAAAATATGCTGATTCTAAATCTGTTCGCGTTCACAAATTCGGATGCTGCGCACAAAAGTTATTATATAAATTAAATTAATTCCTATATGTTGTAAGAAGTTCCTTTGTTAATAGAAGTTCCTCCATATCATTAACGTGATTGACTAATAGTAAAGGTGACCATGCCACTTTTTTAGAGGACAATCATATATTTTAACTGGCTGTCATCTCTAAAATTTATGTCCTCTGTCTGTCATATATTTCTATAATCTGTCATCTTTAATTATCTATATTTTTAAAATGTTGGTCAACATTTATTTTTGTGAAGTCGAATAGAAATGTCTTGCTGTGGTTTTTGAACTCTAAATGTACAAGAATGTACAATTTTTCATTACGATAACAATTTTTCCTTTACAATATCGATAAAAATTATTGTACAATTTCAGAGCAAAGATCTATTAATAAGGTCACCAAGATAGCAATCGAAAGCGGAAATAATTGTTTTTCCCAAGTCTAATGTCAAAAATTTCTACTTTGTTTACGTTTTCATAATGGAAGTCAATTCACAATAATGCATTTTGACAGCAAACTTGAGAGGTATCGATAATCAGCTGGTCTCCCTTGGTGACTTTATTTATAGGCCATGTTCAGAGCTTACAGAATATGCTATTATGCCATGTACAGACGAGCGTTGTTCGACCCTTAATTATGAAGTAATTACTTAGTTCCCCATACAAAATTGTCTGAGCGAACACCGACTTTTGTACGTTGTTCAATTCGAATCACTCTCTGAATAACCAATAAATTTGTCCCATCCCTAACAATTGAGAGTATTTATCGAAAATAAATTAATTTTGACAGTTTGAAAATATTTATGAAATTTTCAAACTTTTTCAGTAAAATTGAAAATCATGAATGAAAAGTAAAAAATTGTAGAGTTTTTATATATGCAGCAGGATGTAAATTTTGTTTTCTACATAATGCAATATGCATTTCTTTTCCCTTGGTTCAATTAGCGTACAAAACAAGAAACAAATGTGGGGCAACTCAAACAAAAAATTCTCCAAATTTTTATATGTGACAGAATGTGACATTTGAATTGAGAAAATATAAAAATGTATTAAAAACTACATTTTCAGAAAAAATGAAAAACATGAATGAAAAGTAAATAGATATGGGTTCATACTATAGTCAGGAGAAAGAGAATTATTTTTTCTATTTAGATCCCTATGTAATTCACTAAAATATGTTACATTTTTGGTGTAAAACAAGAAACAAAAAGTTTGAAATAAAAAAATCTGATGTCATGAATTATGAATAGTGTTGTATGAACGGGTTAATTCATGTACGTAATTCTGAGAGCGAACTACGTTGTTCGAATGCCCGTCAGAACATGGCATTAGTCGAAATTTTTTTTTGATTTTAATATGGTATGTTCCCGTACTGCAAAAATCTACTATTTTATACTCCGATAACAATTTTTTCCTTTATGATATCGAAGAAAATAGTAAAATCGAGTAGATTCTTGCAGTACGGGAACAGACCAATAATGTACAATTTGTCATTACGATAACAATTTTTCCTTTACAATATCGATAACAATTATTATTCAATTTCAGAGCCTACAGAATGTGCTATTAGGCGAAATTGTTTTTTGATTTTAAAATACCGTCAAGATTCACGAATCTTGTACAATAATGATTATTAAATATAACAATATTGAATACGGTCAAAATGTGCCTCATCGGTATAGGTTTTAGACCCCATGTTTCTTTGGACCAAATCCGTTTCAGAAAATTTGGAGTCGATTTACATTTGGAGTCCGTCCGTTGTCCGTCTGTCTGTCTGGCTGGTGCGCATGATAACTCTCAATGGGAAAAATCGATTCCATCCATTGGTCCCCTTCCTCTAGTACCGCCCCCACAATGGTCAAAATTTTCAACATTTATAAATCCTTATCAGTCGGTTGGAATGTCCGATTTGAACCCAATTTTGTACAACCTATTTTCTTTGTCGAGGGTAGCAAAAGTCCGAAGGTGGGACCCGTCTGCCCTCTCCTCTGGTACAACATACAAAAAGGGTCAGTATTATATATTTGATCAACATAAAATCCGAAACATCTTTAATTATTAAACTGTGTATAAGTCCGAAGAGATCCTCCGCAAACCATAGGGTGAGGGTATATATCTGTCGGTACCACCGACTGACACTTTTTTACTTGTTTTTTAACTACTTTTATATATGTATAATTAAATCGAAATGTATGTTTATATCCTATTGTAACAGACAAAAGTAAACGAGATAGACACATGGTTGCTTTACAGAATACGTATAGAATTACTTTCTGAGTTTATTTATGCATGTCCGCCTGTGCGTGTATTTTTGTGAACAAAGTACTGACCGCAAACTCCCAAACTGACTTAAGTCCCGTTTGATATCTGTAAAATTTTGTTGAAATCGGTTGAGAATTACATATAGCTCATATATGGGCAATTTTGCCAATTTTTATACCCTTCACCACACTGTGGTACAGGGTATTATGTCTTTGTGCATATGTTTGTAACAGGCAAAAGGAATCGAGACAGACCCATGGTTCCTTTTGAGAATATGCATAGAATCACTTTCTGAGTCGATTTATGCATGTCCGTCCGTCTGTTGATGTTAAATTGTAAACAAAGTACAGGTCGCACTTATGATCTGATTTGGATGAAATTTGCCACAGCTCACTTATTAGGCCCAAGGACGAACCCTAGTGAAATTGGGAAAAATCGGTTCAGATTTAGATATAGCTCCCATATATATTTTCGTCCGATTTAAGGTAAATGGTGTACCAAAGTCCCCATATATCTTTCGATTTGCACGAATATTGCGTATTGAATTAGGTCTAGAATGACTTGTGCCAAGTTTCGTGAAAATCGGTTCAGATTTAGATATAGCTCTCATATATAGTATCGCCCGATTTTAGGTAAATGGTGTATCAAAGTCCCTATATATCATTCAATTTGCACGAAATTTGGTATAGCCCACTGACTTAGGTCTAGAATGATGTGTGCTAAGTTTCGTGAAAATCGGTTCAGATTTAGATATAGTTTACATATATAGTTTCACCCGATTTTACACGGAGGAATAAAATCGCCTCTCTAACATATGTCCCAAACATATTTTGCAGCAAACATATATATGTTTGCAACAGTCCCTAACATAACATATGTTTGCATCCAAACATATATATGTTTGAGTGTAAACATATATATGTTTGGAAGTAAACATATATATGTTTGGATGTGAACATATATATATTTGAGTGTAAATATATATATGTTTGTGTTTAAGTGGGGAATATGAAAATAAAAACCCAAATAAAAGTGAAACACAATTATATTAGAATTTATCCAATAGAATATTGGCGTTTTATTGTCGTAAACAATATTACCTTTTTATTACAATTTGTGTTTGTATGATAGGTGCTAGCTCAGTGGACGAAATCCATCAAGCGTAGTTTGACACTTTTTTCTAGACTAGCTGATGCAAAGGCGGGCGCGTAAACAACAAACGTCAGTGATTTGACAGCAATACTTTGCCCCGAATGCGCAAAGTTGCAATTTAAGGTAGTAAGACAAATAAATAGAAATCTGAATATTATTCTTAATTAAACATTGCCGCCGCCGTTGCAACATCCAGCTATGTTGCAAAGATAAAAGAAATATATTGATCTCAATAAAATATTGAAATAAAAAGGCGTTACCGTCAGTAGTGGACGTTTTAATACCTTTTTTTCTTTTCATTTTTTCAAATATATTTATGATGTGCAAATTAGCGCTCGTAGAGCAGCGAGGACAATAGAAGATTGACCTCGAAGGCAGCATAAAATTAGTAGTTTTCGGTTGACTGCCGATTGGAATCCATTTTCGATATATCTATAGTATTGTAAGGTGCAAGGATCTAATGTGATCCGCTCTATGAGCATCACCGACAACGTTTTAAGGTGCAAGAATTCATGCTGATGCACTCAATGAGCATCACCGTTAATCTTTTAAGGTGCAAGGATTCAGCCGATTCACTCTATGAGCATCACCGTTAACGCTGACAAAGCTATAGATAGTATCGAAAATCGAAGGTAGTAGATATGCAGCAGCTTAATTTAGTTGTAGGCATCGGCCAGAGAAACCATGAGCATCATAATTTTAAATTGTTTCATTCCTAGACTTGCGGACGTCATCCTCAGTAAGGAATCTTAAAAATCTTACTTATATTTCCTTATCTACGAGAAAGAGAGAAGATTTTAATGTTTAGAGGGAACAACTTAACCACAGGTCGTATTTCGAGATTTGTAAAACGGCCTAATAACCACGAAGTGGCAGGAAGTTGTTCGTGTCGATGTGCCACAGATCATCCGTTCCAATATCGCGTTTTATACCGGAAGTATAATGATTAATTCAACTAAAACGATATCCGAAGGAGATTGACTATTAATGGTGCCGATAGTTGATGTAGACAAATGAATTAAGCAAACGTGCATTCGTATATAAAAAAAAAACATAATACATTTTAAAAACATAAGGTATTGCAATAATAATATGCCATGGATTTTACCTGTAAGGTGATTTAACTTAAATATGTTTAGACAATTACAAAGGTTTGGCGACGTAATCGTAAAATGCTTTTACCAATTTAGACTGTTTGCATATGAAATGTCGTAGACAGTTAATCAGATAACGGAAATTGTCATTGAGCAATGTTTAGGAAGGCGACAAACTTGCCTTTCAATTGAAGTCCTTAGAAAAATTTAAGTAATTGTTTAGCCAAGCCTATTCTATTCTAGTTGGAAGAAATTCCTGTGCGTTACACGACAGAATGTTTGGAGGTCTTGTGATAGATACCGTATTCGAAACTGGAGTAGTATGATTTGTACTTCCGAAGGTATCAATTTTTTGCATTAACGATGACCTCGGACGTTGTCAAAGTTTCTCCCAAGGCTTTCCATTGAAGGCAAATTAAAACTTTTATGAGAGCTCGCTTTCAGGAAATTCGTGGAAACAATATCATCCTCATTCCGCTAGTTTTTTTTCAAATCGGACTAAATGACACAATAAATCTCTAAAAACTTTTAGGCCACGACTGAAAATCACCATTAAAAATGTAGGCCACGACTGTAAATATATCTATGTCACATGGCGGAAGATTTATGCTATGAAGTAAGGTTGGAGACGAAATCTCTACAAAATTTCCTGTTTGGTGCGTGACACCTGAAAAGAGGTTAGGGTTCTCGGAAATGTCGGTCTTCTTTGTAGCTCGAATTTGATCTATTTTTCTATTTATTGATGACAACACGTGAACATATGCTTTATAAGCGACATCGTACTTGCTGTCAGCTGAAGTCATGTCGCCCGAGCATGCGTCTTCCGAAGTTTGAAGGTAACTCGCACAATGTTCATACCTGTCCTTCACTTTACTCCATAATTATCTTGATTCAGATCCTTGTATTTCAAGGGAATACACATCTAAATCGTCATCCCGTGAGGAAGAGTAATTTGCATCAAATTTAATTAGAGCATCAGTGGCTCTGATAAAGAAATCTAAAGGAGTAAGCGGCATTTTATGGAATTATATCAAAATCAATTCAATAGAAATGTAAATGGACTGTATATTTTTATCTATGCACTTGATTGCAAGTTTGTTTTATTAATTTTATAATTAATTGATCGATTAAAAAACGTAGATTATCTTATTTCAATAGCGGAGACAAATTGGTTTCGTAAAAAATCCAAAAATTTGTATATATTTATATTCAAAATTGAGCAGTAAACTCTTTTTTCAGTGTATCGGGATCGGCACGGACAATATATATTTAAATATAAAAATACGCGAAATTATATTAAAAAGTATAAGAATTTATTTTCGAAATTTACTCTCAGTGTGTCGTAAAACACGTACTTTTTTCAGTGTATCGGAAATACAAAAGTGCAATAAAGTTATTTATTTTATTTAAAATATTTATTTAATTTTTTTTTTAATTATAAATTTTGTTTTTTATACGACCCACCTTAATGTGATGCGTTGGTGGTTACTGACTACTCATGTAACGCACAACCAAGAATTGACTTCCCTAATCAGTGTGGTTTTTGTTGTGTTGATGTATGTT
>NW_026887745.1:0-9023 GCF_032173495.1 Musca vetustissima | reverse complement strand
AGACCAAACACAATTTAAACTCGACATTATAACTGCGGAAATAAAATGTGTGCTATAGCTTCCGATGTAATGATCGGTATATGAAAAAATATAAAAAGTTTATCTACACCAATAATTTTCATATTTCTTACCCAAAAAATTGTTTACGCAAGTATGAATAGAAATTGAAAAACAAACCTGAAAAATTATTCCTTAAAAATATTGCTAATCATAATAATATTAATATTGCAAACTATAATAAACTAGCTGACGTGGCAAACGTTGTTTTGCCTTATCAATATTACATCAATATAAGGATGGTAAAAAACATTTGCCACTAAGTTTATGTCAATAAAAAGTATAATTTGGTAGAACTTATTTCACCAATTTATTTTCAATAGAAGATCATGCATTGCTCCAACGTTCTTACATTATCTTATTTGTCTCTTCTTGAGGGATCTTTAATTACAATATCATTTTGTTCATGTCCAACTGTTCTTTTGATTTTTTATTAAAATCAGTTTATAACTCGAAAAATTTTAAATTTGGCATAGAAATTTAGTGGTTTCCGCTCAGTTATGGGTATATTTTATTTTTAAACCAATTGTTAATTAGTTTTCATATTGCCGTTATAGATTTGTATATGTTTGCTATATATTCGACATATAGTTTTAGACAGTTAAGGGGAAAAAGTTGACGCCGTATACCTTCTTTTAATTATACCCTACACAACTATGTTGTCAGGGTATTATAGCTTTGTGCAGCCCCAAGAGTTTGCAACGCCGCGAAATATTGGTTCTAGACCCACATTTAAGTATACCGATCGTCATATCTCGACTAGCTGAGTTGATCTAGACATGTGTGTCCGTCCGTCTGTCTGTCCATTATATTTTGTAAACACGATACAGGACACAGTTATGGACCAATCTTCACGAAATTTTGCATGTAGGACCGGTTCTGACCAATGAAGGTCCCTATTGTTTTGGGTAAATATCGGTTAATATTTAGGGGATGAAATGGACCAAATACTAAATTTTTGTCGGTTTTTCGGGTCGCTCCAGAGGCCTCAATTATGTCCCGAACATCGTGAAATTTGGAGAAGGGGATCGGGCCAAAGAACAACCATGCCGGTTTTGATAAAGATCGGTCAATATTTAGCGGGTCAAATGGACCCTGACTTTTGTGTGAAAAATGACAAATTTTGTATTCTATAGCGTATATACTTATCCCTGAAGGACATAGCACGGAGAAGTTGATATTATATCCAAGAGGAGTGGTTGCCCTTTAAATTGATACCAATTATATTGTCGTATGTACTCGGATGTGGGAGTTTTACGTAAATATTTACTGGTGCTTACCTACTCAGACATTTTTTAGTAACCCATTACCACACTAGAGGGCGGAAATATATCTCTGATCGCTTTTATATATTCCATGAGTTTCCAGTTATGGTCAAGGACAACGCCTCTCATTTCCAGCAATGATCAGATAATAATATCGCGAAATATTACCCAAGCTCAGAATATAGAACCTCAGAAAGTTAGATTTTCGTAAAAGTTGTGTAGGGTATCAAATGGTCGGCTCCGTTCGACTATACTGCTCCGCTCACTGGTTGTAAATGCCAGTTTTACTCCTAACTCTAAATCGTGAAATTTTGTAATCGGATGTGTTATATCCTCACATTGTTTAACAACTTGATTTTAATTTAACATTTGAATTTGTTGTTGTTTAAGGGAACCCCACCCATTCTCGATTTTAATTTTTCAAGATTTTCAATGGGCTGGTAAATCAATACCAATGCTTGTTAAGGTTTGTAACTTTGCACATATATATTTGAAGATTTAAAAGAGAAGAAAAATAATTTACAAAAAATTTTTGTTATTGTTTTGTTGTTGTTTGTAATTAAAGAAAAGTCCTTTTTTTTGATGGCGGGCATGATAACTCCTCACTGGAACATCGGAATCCGAAAATTCCAACGGTGTTAGAAAGAGTACATGTCTGGCTCTCATATGAACTAGGATTATTGACTTCGCTCTAAAATTAACAAAATTGTGGACCTTTGAAAAAATATTTTTGGAAAATCGCCGATTTTTGACCAAAAACCAAATTAAAAAATAAGGAAGATCTTCACCGATTGGCTTTATCCTAGTTCATAGGAGAGCTATACACTCCCAGAGAAACGATGCAAAATTTGGAACCGATTGGATTATTAGTTTTTGAGTTATCGTGCCCGCCATTCGCAAAAAAATGTTTAGAGAAAAACGCGTTTAAATTTTGAGAAACCCTTTAGTCGCCACTTGATGCTGACACACTAAATCGGCTATATCTTCAACAGTTCTTGAGATTTTCACTTGAAATTTTGTAGAGACATTCTTTAATCAGTGTAGATTCGAATTATATCAACAAAAATTTTGACCCCGAGAATGGGGGGGTCCCCTTAAGGTTACATAGGTCCACATCCAAATTTCACGTTGACGGCCAAAAAAAGAAATATTGCCGAAAAAATAATACACTTTTCTGACAAATATGAAAATGAGATTTCATATCTGACGGGAATACTAATAATGCTATCATTATCATTAATGATCGCATTAGTATTGGAACATACACATATTTTATTGAATTAGAAGTTTTGAAGAGAAGTTTGAGTCCTTAATAGCTAGGTAATTAGTAGGTACTCTCCACAAAAAAATATAAATATAGGTCCATGTTTTCGGATAGCCCCCATATAAGGGTACCCCTAATTTTCGGTATTTTGGGGTTCTTGAGCGGGTATTTCAACCGAATTTGCTGCAATTCGGTATTTTGTAGTCGTATATGGTAACAAATCGCCCTACCAAAAATTATTAATATTCGCCCCATTTTTTGGGGTAGTCCCTATATAACCCTCTTTTATACCCTCCACCATAGTATGGAGGGTATATTAGTTTTGTTTTTCCGTTTGTAACGCATCGAAATAATCATTTCCGACCCTATAAAGTATATATATTCTTGATCAGCGTAAAATTCTAAGACGATCTAAGCATTTCCGTCTGTCCGTCTGTCTGTTGTAATCACTCTAGCGTCTAAACGAATTGAGATAGAGCCACAAAATTTTGCATAGAGTCGTCTTTTGTCTGCTGGCAGGTCAAGTTCGATGATGGGCTATATCGGTCCACGTTTAGGCATAGCTCCCATATAAGGGTACCTCCAAATTTTCGGTATTTTGACATTCTTAAGCGTGTTTTTCAACCGAATTCGCTGAAATTTGGTACGTTGGGTTCTTATTGGGTATTAAATGCCTCCACAAAAAATTATTAGTATAGGTTCACTTTGTCTGGTAGCCCCCATATAACGGTACCTCCTACTTTTCAGTATTTTGAGGTTCTTCAGCGCGTTTTTCAACCGAATTCGCTGAAATTTGGTACATTAGGTTCTTATTGGGTACCAAATGTCCCTACTAAAAATTATATATAGGTCCACTTTTTCTGGTAGCCCCCATATAAGGGTACGTCCCCATATAAGGGTTTTGACCGTATTTTTTCACCGAATTGGCTGATATTCGGTACTTTGAGTTCTTATTGGGTAGCAAATCTTTGTACTAAAAATTATAAATATAGGTCAATTTTTTCGGGGGGTACCCTTATATGGGGGCTATAAGGGTACCCCCCAATATTCGGTATTTTAGGGATCTTGGGCGCGGTTTTCAACCGAATTCGCTGAAATTTGGTACATTGGGTTCTTATTGGGTACTCAATGTGTCCACAAAAAATTATAAATATAGGTCCACTTTTTCTGGTAGCCCCCATATAACGGTACCTCCTAATTTTCAGTATTTTGGGGTTTTTGAACGTATTTTTCCGCCGAATTAGCTGTAATTTAGTATTTTGAGTTCTTAATAGGTACCAAATGTCTCCGCAAAAAATTATGAATATAGGTCCATTTTTTCGGATAGCCCCCATATAAGGGGGCCTCCCAATAAAGTATATATATTCTTGATCAGCGTAAAATTCTATGACGATATAGCCATGTCCGTCTGTCTGTCTGTTGTAATCACTCTAGCGTCTAAACGAATTTAGATAGATCGCCAAAATTTTGCATATAGCCGTCTTTTGTCTGCAGGCAGGTTAAGTTCGAAGATGGGCTTTATCGGTCCACGTTTAGGCATAGCTCCCATATAAGGGTACCCCCCATATTTTCGGTATTTTAGGGATCTTGGGCGCGGTTTTCAACCGAATTCGCTGAAATTTGGTACATTGGGTTCTTATTGGGTACTCAATGTGTCCACAAAAAATTACAAATATAGGTCCACTTTTTCTGGTAGCTCCCATATAACGGTACCTCCTAATTTTCAGTATTTTGGGGTTTTTGAACGTATTTTTCCGCCGAATTAGCTGTAATTTAGTTCTTAATAGGTACCAAATGTCTCCGCAAAAAATTATGAATATAGGTCAATTTTTTCGGATAGCCCCCATATAAGGGTACCCCCAAATGTCTGTATTTTGGGGTTCTTGAGCGCGTTTTTCAACCGATTTCGCTGAAATTTGGTACATTTGATTCCTATTGGGTGCCAAATATCTCCACCAAAAATTATAAATATAGGTCCACTTTTTCTGGTAGCCCCCATATAAGAGTACCCCCAATTTTCGCTATTTTGAGGTTCTTGAGCACGTTTTTCAACCGAATTCGCTGAAATTTGGTATTTTGTAGTCGAATATGGTAACAAATTTCTCTACAAAAAATTTTTAATATGCTCCCCCTTTTTGGGGTAGTCCCCATATAACCCCTTTTTATACCCTCCACCATAGTATGGAGGGTACATTAGTTTTGTTTTTCCGTTTGTAACACACCGAAATAATCATTTCCGACCCTATAAAGTATATATATTCTTGATCAGCGTAAAATTCTATGACGATATAGCCATGTCCGTCTGTTCGTCTGTCTGTCTGTTGTAATCACTTTAGGGTCTAAACGAATTGAGATAGATCGCCAAATTTAGCATAGAGTCGTCTTTTGTCTGCAGGCAGGTCAATTTCGAAGATGGGCTTTATCGGTCCACGTTTAGGCATAGCTCCCATATAAGGGTACCCCCCATATTTTCGGTATTTTGGGGTTCTTGAGTGCGTTTTTCAACCGAATTCGCTGAAATTTGGTACATTGGGTTCTTATTGGGTACTCAATGTCTCCACAAAAAATTATAAATATAGGTCCACTTTTTCTGGTAGCCCCCATATAATGGTACCTCCTAATTTTCAGTATTTTGGGGTTTTTGAACGTATTTTTCCGCCGAATTAGCTGTAATTTAGTATTTTGAGTTCTTAATAGGTACCAAATGTCTCCGCAAAAAATTATGAATATAGGTCCATTTTTTCGGATAGCCCCCATATAAGGGTACCCCCAAATGTCTGTATTTTGGGGTTCTTGAGCGCGTTTTTCAACCGATTTCGCTGAAATTTGGTACATTTGATTCCTATTGGGTGCCAAATATCTCCACCAAAAATTATAAATATAGGTCCACTTTTTCTGGTAGCCCCCATATAAGAGTACCCCCAATTTTCGCTATTTTGAGGTTCTTGAGCACGTTTTTCAACCGAATTCGCTGAAATTTGGTATTTTGTAGTCGAATATGGTAACAAATTTCTCTACAAAAAATTTTTAATAGGCTCCCCCTTTTTGGGGTAGTCCCCATATAACCCCTTTTTATACCCTTCACCACACTGTGGTACAGGGTATTATGTCTTTGTGCATATGTTTGTAACATGCAAAAATAATCGAGAGAAACAGAAAAAAACATAAAAACATAATTTCACCTCGTATTAGAGTTAGACAAAATAAAGTGCAAATTTTTTTTGTTTTAATAAAAATATATTTTAATATTATTTAGTACTTTGTCGCTCGACCTTTGTTGTCTATCACTGCTTTAAGCCGTTTTGGCATACTTCGGACCAAATTTTTTAAAGTGTTACTCGGATTTTTTTTCCATTCTCTTTGCATTGCTTCCCAGAATGTTGTAACGTTTGTTCGCGATTCCATCGGTATTTTGGTATCTAAAATGGCCCATAGATGTTCGATGGGGTTAAGATCTGGGCTCTTAGTGGGCCATTCCATAACTTCCATAGATTTTTTCTTGAAAAATTTGTTTTGCCGTTCGGCTAGTATGTTTAGGATCGTTATCCTGCTGAAAAATAAACGATCCCAATTGCATTTCTCGTGCACTTTCTTCGATATTTTCACTCAAAATCTTTACGTAGTCTTTTCCTGTCATTCTGCAATCAATTTTTACTAGGCGACCGACTCCCGTTGTAGAGAAGCACCCCCATACCATAAGGTTACTTCCACCATGTTTAACTGTATGAATAAGATTCTTCGGCCTCAGCCTTTCTGAGGGTTCGCACCATACCCGCTTCCTCCTTTTCTCATTCTTCAATTCAAATTTGGATTCGTCTGTCCAAATAACTCTATCCCAAAAGGTTTCTGGCATATTTATGTACTTTGTGGCGAACAAAAGTCTTTTTTTATATTTGCGGCGCGCAGTAGTGGTTTTTTCTTTGCGAAGTCTTCTCTGAATCTTCTTTTATAATTCTACAGGATACTGATGGATTTTTCTTCACTTCCATTGCAATGTGGTCCTCATCCAGTTTAGAGGTACCGCGCTTCCTTCCACAAAGATATTTACAGCTATTATTAGATCTAACACTTTTATATTTTTCCTGCACCTGACACCGAAATTTTATATTTTTTTGATAAATTCGCATAAGTCATGCCTTCTGATCGATCCTGGACCAGCAGGTCCTTTACGTCCTTCGACAAAGGTCTCATGATTTTTTTTTTAAATTCTGGAAATAGCGGTTTATTTTTATTATTTGTTTGCTATTATATACTTGCTAACACATTTTGCATATGCCCAAGAGAATATTCTTGATCTTACCACAAAGATTTAAACGATATTTTTTATAAATTTCTTGTAATTACAACAATATGCACTTTATTTTGTCACTTGTAAAATCGAACTGTCACCTTAATGTGAACTGCAGACACTCAACATAATGAGTTAGCGGGATTTTTGTTTTGAGAAAAAGACGAGAAGAGAGTACTGTTATAATAAGCACAACAAAATCAAATTTGCTTTTGATAAGAGAAAAAAAATAGAGAATACTATAGTTGGATTTTGTTTGCACTTTATTTTGTCCGATAGTGTATGTAACCGATTTAAACGGTCCCTATATATCTTTCGATTTGCACGAAATTTGGTACAGGCTAATCATTTATGCCTAAAATGATGTCTGCCGAGTTTCGTGAAAATCGGTCCAGATTTAGATATAGCTCCCATATATAGTTTCGTCCGATTTCATGTAAATAGTGCCCCAATGTCCCTATATACCTTTCGATTTGCACGAAATTTGGCATAGGGTACCGAATTGAGCCTAGAATGATGTCTGCCAACTTTCGAGAAAATCGGCCCAGATTTAGATATAGCTCCCATATATAGTTTCGTAAATGGTGCACCAAAGTCCCTATATATCCTTCGATTTGCACGAAATTTGGCATAACGTACTTAATTGAGCCCAGAATGATGTCTGCCAAGTTTCATGAAAATCGGTCCTGATTTAGATATAACTCCCATATATAGTTTCGTTTGATTTCATGTAAGTGGTGCCCCAAATTTCCTATATATCTTTCGATTTGCACGAAATTTGGTACAGCCTAATCATTTAGGTCTAGAATGATGTCTGCCAAGTTTCGTGAAAATCGGTCCAGATTTAGATATAACTCCCATATATAGTTTCGTCCGATTTCATGTAAATGGTGCACCAAGTCCCTATATATCCTTCGATTTGCACGAAATTTTGCATAACGTACTTAATTGAGCCCAGAATGATGCCTGTCAAGTGTCGTGAAAATAGGTCAAGATTTACATATAGCTCCCATATATAGTTTCGTCCGATTTCATGTAAATGGTGCACCAAAGTCCCTATATATCCTTCGATTTGCACGAAATTCGGCATAACGTACTTAATTGAGTTTAGAATGATGTCTGCTAAGTTTCGTGAAAATCGGTCCAGATTTAGATATAGGTCCCATATATAGTTCCTTCGATTTCATGTAAATGGTGCACCACATATATCTTGCGATTTGCTCGAAATTTGGCATAACGTACTAAATTGAGTCTAGAATGATGCCTGTCAAGTGTCGTGAAAATAGGTCAAGATTTACATATAGCTCCCATATATAGTTTCGTCCGATTTCATGTAAATGGTGCACCAAAGTCCCTATATATCTTTCGATTTGCACGAAATTTGGCATAACGTACTTAATTGAGTTTAGAATGATGTCTGCTAAGTTTCGTGAAAATCGGTCCAGATTTAGATATAGGTCCCATATATAGTTCCTTCGATTTCATGTAAATGGTGCACCACATATATCTTGCGATTTGCTCGAAATTTGGCATAACGTACTAAATTGAGTCTAGAATGATGCCTGTCAAGTGTCGTGAAAATAGGTCAAGATTTACATATAGCTCCCATATATAGTTTCGTCCGATTTCATGTAAATGGTGCACCAAAGTCCCTATATATCCTTCGATTTGCACGAAATTCGGCATAACGTACTTAATTGAGTTTAGAATGATGTCTGCTAAGTTTCATGAAAATCGGTCCAGATTTAGATATAACTCCCATATATAGTTTCGTCCGATTTCATGTAAATGGTGCACCAAGTCCCTATATATCCTTCGATTTGCACGAAATTTTGCATAACGTACTTAATTGAGCCCAGAATGATGCCTGTCAAGTGTCGTGAAAATAGGTCAAGATTTACATATAGCTCCCATATATAGTTTCGTCCGATTTCATGTAAATGGTGCACCAAGTCCCTATATATCCTTCGATTTGCACGAAATTTTGCATAACGTACTTAATTGAGCCCAGAATGATGTCTGCCAAGTTTCATGAAAATCGGTGCTGATTTAGATATATCTCCCATTTAAAGTTTCGTTCGATTTCATGTAAATGGTGCCCTAAATTCCCTATATATCTTTTGATTTGCACGAAATTAGGTACAGCCTA
>NW_026887744.1:0-8832 GCF_032173495.1 Musca vetustissima | reverse complement strand
ATGCATATGTATTATAAGTTATATATGAATATTTGATGGGGTTTGAGTTAAAAGTCTGTTATTAAAATCACGTACAATTCCACAATTTTTTTGTTATTTCAAATCCTTTGAAATACTTTCTTTTCCATTTTCAACATATATATATATATATATATATGGGAAATTACAAAATTCTTTTAAAATTCCATTAAAAAAATTTTGAAAATTTTTTTTGCGAGCACATTTATGATTTTTGGTACATAGGTTAAGAAAAATATGCTGATTCGAAATCTGTTCGCGTTCACAAATTCGGATGCTGCGCACAAAAGTTATAGCGGTTTTAAATCTTGTATTTCAAATATATATTAAATGGATTCCTATTCGTTGTAATTCGCGAATTTCTTCACAAATGCTTAAACACCATTGTTTTCTTTGCATACTAGTCAAATCACACTGAAATACGGTTTAATAGTCGCGACAAACAAATAGAAACATGAAGATATCGGAAAATAAAATAAATTAATTTTTGAATTAAAACTATTTTTTTTTTTTGAATTTTCGATTTTTTTACTATGGTTAAGAGGATACGGTTTTGCCTTAATCTTCTAAAATATACGACGCTTTCTTCTGCAAATTCTTTTAGATGATTGTTAAATATCGGCAGATTCATCTGATAAGAGTTTCGACGTCATTAATGGCTAAATATATTGCATTTACAATACATAAAAATGATCAATATTGAAAAGCTTGCAATTCGCGAATTAATTGAAATCAGTTGATGCGCATGCGATTTTCGTATAAACCGAATCAATGTCTTTCAATAATTATTAATTTTTCAATGTTTAATTTAGCGGTCAAAGTGTGCCACTCGATGCACTTTACTATGCAAAAACCCTAAAAATGGCTTAAAAATACGCAACGTGCATACGATTTTTATGCGCATCCGATTTTAGTAATCTCCTATGAAAATACGCAAAAAGACACCTATTTTAAAAGGATCGGTTAAGAACCGCGGATGTGCCTCCACAATCAATTTTGGATAAAATACGCATATTATTCGCGTATCGATGTATTTTTGACCTATTTCCACGCAGATTCGCGAATTTGACAATACAAGCATAAATGCATGTAAAATTAATCCGAAGAAAACCGCGATTATTTACGCGAATTTGTCAAAATAAGTTTTTGCAGTTTTTCCCACATTCAAGGTACCTATATCCGCCGTTTTAATGGGCGGAATTGAACATGGATGGGCTCATTAGATCCGGCACGTAAAAAAACTAAAATCACGCGGGGTTCCACGGAATTTGAATGGACTTTCTTAATTTTAGACTCAAAAAATATGTTTTTTATAAAAATTTACGCACTAAATTTTCGTCTTTGGAACCCAATTGCAAAGAAGCTACAGTGAGCACATTCATGAGATATACACTAAACGAAGCAGAATCACGAGTTCTACGATCCTATAATTAGTTTATTCTATTGTCTGGATGCGCATCCTAATTATAAGAAAAATTCAAAAAACACCGAAAATCCGGCTTCAAAATGTCAGCATCCATTTTGGGTGGATGCAGTGATTATATCGAAAAATCATACATTAGAACCATATTGTCCATGGGGTATTCTGCAACTTAGTCACTGATCACATGTGTGTGCGTTGTGTAGTTTAGCCACAAATCGGGAACGAACACAAAAAAACTCGTTGGCTTCAACACATTTTCACCCATTTTTTTACATTACCACCATCACAGCTTCCACGCAACTTATTATTTATTACCAATATTTCAAGATTTTGACAAGAACACTTCATTTTATAGAATTGAATTTAAATTATATGCAATATGTTCATATTTCGCGAGTTATAACCTTGCAAACCTCAACTTCAAGGAATTTAAAAGACTTTTGTAATTTCCCATATATATATATAAAATTTTATGTTTATATATTGCACCCATCCTTTGGCGTAGAATTTCTCTTCATCGAAATAATAAAAAAGTGCATTTCACAATAAAGGTTTAGAATAACAAAAACTTTTTTTGAACACATCCACTTTCAAAACTGAAGTATTTAAATAACATCAAAAATAATAAAACCCAAAAAAAAAAAAAGAAAAAAACTAAAAATAGAAACAAATATGAAAACGTGTTAAACTGGAGTAGGGAGAAGAAACACTTCATAAAAAAAAAACAAATCTTCACTCACCTGCATATTGTGTAGTATTCTAGCGAACTCTGGACTGCCAATTCTATCGACAAATTTCGAAAATTGTTCACTCGACTCGAGTTTATCAAAGAATGTTGCCAGTATTTGATCCTGTGGCAGTGCATCCAGAATGCTATCAACTAAACCGTGTAAACCATTAAGTTGCTCTTTTGCTGCTGTTGTTGTTTCTGGGATATCTGATGTTGGTGTTGTTGGTACAGACGTTACCAGTGTTGATTGTGGTGTAAATTCAGATGTTGTTGCTGCTGGTGGTGGTGATGGAGGCGGTTGTATCGGATGTGTTGGGATTTCAATAGTTGATGTTGTTGTTATGGGTTTTTGTGTTAGGCCATAGTCAATATCTGTGTAAATAATAGAGAATATATTGATAAATTTTGTTGTTGCTTTTATTTTTATTAAAAAATGGGTATTTTGGTTTATGTTTTATAAATTGTGTGTATTCGTGTGTTTTTGAAGGTAATTTAATACTACTCCCTTTTGTATTACAATTATGTTGAAACATACAATCATTCAAAAAGAACTCTATGGAAATTTGAATCTGACAACCAAAACAAGAATTTACGTGAGTTGAGAGGCAAAAATAGTACAAATAATTTTCAAAATTCTAGATGTTATTGTAAGGAACCAGTATTTTATCCTTTCCGAAATAAAATTGATTGTATATTTCAAATTTTATTCCGTTTGGAACACAATATTACTCTATTCATTTTCTGGCTAAGCGAAAGTAATATGACTTCTAGAGTCATCACATAGTAAACGACATTCTTGCAGAAGGGCATGATTTTAATCAGAATATTGTTCCGCTTTTTATGATAGCAACCAACCGAATTGGCTGGCATTTGATTCACCACACGATTCTACCAGAAACTATCAATATTTGTCCACTTTTTAGGATTGCCCCATATGACGGTACCTCCAAAATGTCGGTGTTTTGTTGAGTATGGGCAACCAAATTGATGGTGTCTTATTTGGCAGTAAATCTTTTTTATCAAAAATTGTCAATATTCGACTACGATGGCTCCCATATATCGGTAATGACATCCGGTATTAATTTTTTTTAACCAAATTGCCTCTACTTCCGTTGTCACTGGGTGTCAAATCTTCATACCAAATATTTAACATGTCACAGCCCACGGCATATATATAGAGGTACCGAGCGATTGCATATATTTTAAATGTCCAGTTTGGTATTTACGGAAATGGATTGCTTTACTATTTCACAAAGCATACAAATTACCAAAACCTACTACTCGAATGACGATTCTACCAAAGCCACATATCGGGCTTAAGAGGAGATTATGTGAAGACATTTGAAGAAACTGTAGCGGTTACAATAGTGTAATAGTTACAATAGTACGCAGGTCTCAGACAGTACTAATTATCAGGATTAGGCCATTAGTTCCTGAAAATGCCACTATTTGGTTCGAAGGTGTGGTTGTACGCAACGTTATAGACATATGATAAACGACTTTTTTGTCTGCTATTGAAGAATACGACTTGGAGAATATGTGGCTTCAACAAAATGCCACACAACTCGACCGAATATGGCTTCATTGCAAGAGACATTTCCTAGTCGCTGGATATGTGATTTGACTACGTGGGCCTACATAAGAGATCGTGTTTATGCAGATAAACCTTCAACTCTTGAGCACTTAAAAGCAACATTCGTCAAACTATGGCTGAGACACCTTACCGATCGAAACATAAGTTATTCAAAAGAACAGAACAGTTCGCGTGGATGTCATTTAAGGGCACCCCCCCATTCTCGGGGTCAACATTTTTGTTGATATAATTCGAATCTACACTGATTAAAGAATGCCTCTACAAAATTTCAAGTGAAAATCTCAAGAACTCTTGAAGATATAGCCGATTTATTGTGTCAGCATCAAATGACGGCTAAAGGGCTAATCAAACTTTAAACTCGTTTTTCTCTAAAAAATTTTTTGCGAATGGCGGGCACGATAACTCAAAAGCTAATAATCCAATCGGTTCCAAATTTTGCAACGTTTCTCTGAGAGTGTATAGCTCTCGTATGAACAAGGATAAAGCCAATCGGTGAAGATCTTCCTTATTTTTTAACTTGGTTTTTGGTAAAAAATCGGCGATTTTCCAAAAATATTTTTTCAAAGATCCACCATTTTGTTAATTTTAGAGCGAAGTCAATAATCCTAGTTCATACGAGAGCCAGACATGTACTCTTTCTAACACCGTTGGAATTTTCGGATTCCGATGTTCCAGTGAGGAGTTATCATGCCCGCCATCAAAAATAAGGACTTTTCTTTAATTACAAAAAACAGCAACAAAACAATAAAAAAATTTTTTTGTAAACTATTTTTCTTATCTTTTAAATCTTCAATTATATATGTGCAAAGTTACAAACCTTAACAAGCATTTGTATTCTTTTACCAGCCCTTTGAAAATCTTGAAAAATTAAAATCGTGAATGGGGGGTTCCCTTAAATGATAGAGTGTTTCTCACAAATTTTCAACATTTAAATTTTAAAATAAACCAATGGGGGAAGCAGTACAGCCGAACGGTCCGACCGTATGGTACCACACACAACTACCACTGAGCTTTAAATTTCTGCGGATCTATATTCCGAGCCTGGGTATTAATTCGCGATAATTTCATACTCTTGACCGTCCCTGGAGGCTATACTTAAAGCGGGATCAATATTGATTTCATCGTGTTGGAATATCATCGTAGTATTATGTGGTGTTATACCTAATTGAGGAACGTCTAATTTTCGATCCCAACTTGTTTGTATCACAATACCTTCCTTCATGCTACATATTAAAAATACCGAATACCCGTACGTATCATTATATGGGGGCTAGATCTAAATGATATAGTGAATTCTTTTTATTCTTCGAAAGTCGAATGATTACTACAAAGGGGTAAATCGTCTGTACTATATGACTACATGAGGGGCAAAAACAAAAAAAAAAAAAAAAAACAAGTGAAAAAGCGTTGAGTTCTGCCAGGCCGAACTTTGGATACCCCCCATCAGGTACTTGATATATATATATATATATATAGGGGAGAGGGGGGCACCTTTGAACATGGGGCACCTGTGAACAGCGCTCATAAAATCTTGGTTTAATATTTTTCCGACCCACAACCACATTTTTGTATATGGCAATCTTGTTCTCTATATGCGTAAACCACTTTGGCTTGCTTTTTCAGTTGTCGAAAAATTGTGCATGGGTGACCATGTTTTCTCAGTGTCATTGTAAACATTTATTTATTTGGTTGTAAGGGCGCAGGAAGAATTCTGTGATAGTTTTCTTTCGCCAAACAAATTTTTTGCATTCCAACAATCATTTCAAACATAACTAATGTAATTTCTTATATATATATTTATTACAAAAAAAGTTATTTTACATTTCCGTAAAATGCCATGGGTGGGGCACCTTTGAACAGTTGAGTAAAAAAAGGAGTTTTTAACTTTTGGCTTCGATTTCTCAAAATTTCACATGGGTTAATAAGATTACGAAATTAACTGTATTTTTCACCATATTAATGTTTGGTTTTAAGTCATTTTATGTTTTAATAACTTTTGATCTAAATTTTTTAAATTTTGAAAACAAAACAAAAAACAAAAAAATATGAACAAAATACATATATATTTGAACATAAACACTGTAAAAAACCATGTCGTTCAAAAATGCCACCCCCCTGTTCAAAGCTGACCCCCCTGGGGGGGGGGGCAACCGATTTTTCCCAATTTCAACAGGGTTTGTCCTTGAGCCAAACAAATGAGCTGTGCCAAATTTCATCCAATTCGGATCATAAATGCGACCTGTACTTTGTTTACAATTTAACATGGACAGACGGACGGACGGACATGCATAAATCGACTCAGAAAGTGATTCTATGCATATTCTCAAAAGGAACCATGGGTCTATATCGATTATTTTTGCCTGTTACAAACATATGCACAAAGACATAATACCCTGTACCACAGTGGGGTGAAGGGTATAAAAAGGGGGTTATATGGGGACTACGCCAAAAAGGCGCCGAATATTTATAATTTTTGGTAGGGAGATTTGTTACCAAATACGACTCCAAATTCCAAATTTAAGCAAATTAGGTTGAAAAACGCGCTCAAAAACCCCAAAATGCCGAAAATTGGGGATGCCCTTATATGGGGGCTACTCCAAAAAAATGCACCTATATTCATAATTTTTTGTGGAGAGATTTGGTACCTATTAAGAACTAAAAATATTAAAATACTAAATTACAGCCAATTCAGTGGAAAAATACGATACCCCCAAAATACTTCCAATTAGGATGTACCGTTATATGGGGGCTACCAGAAAAAGTGGACCTATATTTATAATTTTTTGTGGAGACATTAAGTACCCAATAAGATCCCAATGTTGCAAATTTCAGCGTATTCGGTTGAAAAACGAGCTCAAGAACCCCAAAATACCGAAAATGGGTGAGTTCCCTTATATAGAAGCTATGCCTAAACGTGGACCGTATATCCCATCTTCGATCTTGACCTGTCTGCAGACAAAATACAGCCCTATGCTAAATTTCAGCACCCTATCGCAATTCCTTCAGAAGATAGCGTCATTACAACAGACGGAAGGACTGGCATGGTTAGATCGTCTTAGAATTTTATCCTGATCAAGAATATATATACTTTATAGGGTCGGAAATGAATATTTCGATGAGTTACAAACGGAATGACAAAATTAATATACCCTCCATACTATGGTGTAGGGTATAAAAAAACGCCGAACAAATCAGATAATTATTTTAATAAAAACCAGTAAGGAAAACTCAAAAGTCGGACGACTACAGACATAGCATCTTTGGAGGTCCATTGAAATGGTATCTGCCGAAATTCATAGATACCAACATAGAAGCAATAAAAAACAATACATATACCATTCTGAAATCTATAAACACATTTCGGGCACCCTTGGATTCTTCGGTGAACTATTTGTATGAATCTGGGCAAAATTACTTGTAGGAGCTATATGGAAATCTGGTGCACAAATTGCATAAACATATCTACATTTGAATATATTTTACCAAGTTCAATAGGCGTTATTTTAGCTTCAATTTGTTCGCTGTGAAAAAATTCGTCCCAATCAGAAAAAAACAGTTTATTGTAAATATATTGAAGCTATATTTAAAACTTAACCGATTTCAACAAATTTCGATGTCAATCCAATAATAGCTGCAATATTTCATGTATGAATATGAATCTTAAGAAAATCTGTTGTATATACTAAAGCCGTGAAGGTTGCATTTGTTCGGTCGCGTCTTTTCAATTTCGGACTGAACTGAAATCATTATTTCAATGAGTTACAAACGGAAAAACCAACTTAATATACCTTTAATATTATTTGAGAAATTGTAAATATATACATATCCCTTCTTAACACATCAGAAAATATCCTTTGAAACCAACTGAAATTCCTTTGTTCAACATAATTACAAAGAAGGATACTAAGCAACAAGCTCCACTGTTTCGTTTTATTTTTTTTCAGTTACTCCCAATTAAATTCCACTTTAGCTAAATAAAACCATTCACTTAACGGTTGAAATGATATCGTCATGATTCGGTGTCTGTAACAAAAAAATCCTATTACAATATTGTTAACATGGTGGGATTTTCACGATGGATGGAATAATTTGCTACTAATTACATAAAACCTCTTCATTTTCTAACAACCATTTTGCTGTCGACTTTTTCCCCGTTTGCTATTACAGCCCAGACTCTCGTGCCAATCCCATCCTCTTTCGCTAAACCTTTTGCATCCCATTTCATACTCACCATTTGTCTCGAGTGCCGATGATGACCCAACATTAAGAGCCGTTTGACCTTTTTCTGTCGGTTCGGTTGTGTCGCTCTCCACCGTCCTTGTTAGATTGTTGAGTGTTGCCATGAATTGTAGCAAGTCGAAACCGCTGCTATTTAAATAACGTAAAAATGCTGACATTTCCGGTGTGGAAATGATGTGTTGTTCCATCGAAATAAAATCTGGACTAGACATGAATGCGTGGGCACGCTGAACTTCCGGATCATTGCGATAACGGGCCTCAATGGCTTTGAGTTTGGCAACTGGTATTAGTGATAGAAAATCGCTTAAGTCCAGGGGTGTAAATGGAACCGCCGTCGTCGTAACCATCGTTGCCATTGTCAACGTTCCACTGACCTCTTCATTATTGTCCGGTTGTAATTGAATTTCATGCGGTGGCAATGCGGCATCACCATCCGTATTTGCTGGTACATCATGGATATCCTTGGTTGATGCTGTTGGTGGGGCACATGTTATATGTGTTAATGAATCAGTATGCTCATCAGATGTACTGCTACTGCTATCGTTATCCGTACCATCGGCACTCAGATGACGATGAATTGCAAACATACCCTGTACCAACAGGCACGGTGGGAGTCGTGAAAAATACTGATGCTGGTTAATTGTTCCTTTGTCCAGAAAAATCAAATCATCAATATTTTCCGATGATTCAGTATCCGGTGCCTCCCATACTCCCTGGTTGTCCATGCTAGCCATGTTTGACGATTCATCGATAGGCTTCTCCATTGTCTGGTGGTGGTGCTGCTGCTGGTTGTTCATACTCTCTACGGCTATTATAAATTCACTATCA
>NW_026887743.1:0-8895 GCF_032173495.1 Musca vetustissima | reverse complement strand
AAAGGGTATAATTATGTCAATTCATTTTTTTTATCCTTTAAGCCTTCAAGTACTTATATACTAAGTTACAAGTCTTCAATATAATGCACCAACACTTGGTGTATGGTATTAGATATTCGGTCCGGCCCAGCGTTTTTACTTCTTGAAGCCCACCCTGGATTCTAACCCAAGAAACAATCAACCGACTCCTTCACCCTTCATCTATTAGACTTCATTTTTAACAGACAAACATTTTCAACTTTAATTTTTTCAAATAATTCTGTATTGTAATACTAAAAATTCTTTTGATATGTTCAAGAAATATTTTTCAAATTTCAACATTGGTAAACACACTCCAACATTCTTCATTTAACTTTAACCCTACTCATTCAACCAAAAAAGAAAAACTCATCCAATTCATGTTTTGTGCAACATCATTTTGTCGAAAATAATGCTTTTGTGCAGAGTGCACTTTTGCCACTCACATGGATGCATGCAACATTCAAGTTGCCCTACTAAAGTGATGGTGGTGGTGGTATGTAAGCTTTTTCTGCAAATATCGTATGTGTGGTTTTTGGAAAAATATTTTCTGAGTTCCATTTTACTTCGAGTTTGTTTCTTTACCAGTATTTTACTTTGTGATAAATTGAATTGCTATTGTCTCTTGCACACCTTAACAAATGCCACTTCAACCTTCCGAAGAGAAAGAAAAACAAGAAGATGAAGACAACAACTGAAACGCATGAAAACTGAAAAATTGTGAAACCAAGCATTTCATCATTATGCATGCAATTCAAACCATCACCAACAACAGCAGCAACAACAATCGACCAGTCAGTCACTCACTTGAATAAAATCTGAAGAGTACTTGATGTGATGAATTTTCAATAAAGCGTTAAAGTCTCTCTTCGTATGTGTGTGTGTGTGTGTGTGTGAATGTGTGTATTTTTCTGCTATTAGATCAAGAACTGGAAAACCAACACCACCATCACTACAGATTGAATTAAGGACAAAGCGCACAGTAGAACATTGAATGGGTGAAAAATAAAACACCAGGCATTGAGTCATTGAACGCTGAACGGAGAACAAACATGACATCCTAAGCATCCTTCTGCCAAAGAGGAAACGGAAATCAAACAACAGGTCTTGTAACTGCGTGTTAGTTAGTGGTTGTGAAGGTGGTGGTTATGGATTTGAATGACATGACATGTGCACACACACACTCACACTCTGTTGAGACATTCAAAACAGTTCAATAGTCATAGAAATGTGTGTGCGAGTGTGTGTTTCTGTTCTTGCGTTTAAGTATTTCATCATTCAAGGATTCACCTAGAAGTGACACACTTGTTTCCTGCATGGCTGGGATTAAAATAAAAGAAAGACAAGTAAATTTTCCGGACACATGAAGTGTGTTGAGACAATAATCAGTTATGGCACATCTATCAATAGAAATGATGTGTAGTAATAGCAAGACGTGTTCTTTAAGCAAACTTTTGCCTGGGAATTGTTCTAATTTTATTAGGCGCATTGGCATATGCCTATCAATCTGGATGGCTAGTTACATATTTTATAGAACGTGTCATGTATAAATATAAAAGAGTTATATGATTGGTGTTGACTTATATACAGGGTGAGATAAAAAACTGAAACAAATTCGAACGCCATAATTATACCCTACACAACTATGTTGTCAGGATATTATAGCTTTGTGCATGCCCACGAGTTTGGAACGCCGCCGAAATATTGGTCCTAGACTCACCTTTAAGTATACCGATCGTCATATCTCGACTAGCTGAGTCGATCTAGACATGTGTGTCCGTCCGTCTGTCCATTATAATTTGTAAATACAATACAAGCCACAGTTATGGACCAATCCTCACGAAATTTTGCATGTAGAATGGGTTTTGGCCTATTGTTTCTTATAAAGATCGTTTAGTATTTAGGGGATGAAATGGACCAAAAACTTAATTTTTGTCTGATTTTCTAGTAGCTCCAGAGGCCGCAATTGTGGTCCGAAATTTTAAATGGAGAGGGGATCGGGCCAAATAATAGGCATGTCTGTTTTGATAAAGATCGGGTTAAATGGACCCTGACTTTTGTGTGAAAAATTACAAAATTTGTATTCTATGAAGGACATAGACCCGAGAAGTTAATAATATATCCAAGACCTTTAAAATGATACCAATTGTATTGACCTTTAAAAAGATACCAATTGTATTGTCGTAGAATGGAATATGGAAAAGCAATTAGAAGGGCTGTACTGAACATGAGTAATATTTGTTGACCTCTAGTTGGTCAAGGGGGTTCAAATATCGCGAAATATTGCCCAAGCTCCGAATATAGAACCACAGAAAGTTAGATTTTCGTGGAAGTTGGGTAGGGAATCATATGCTCGGCCAGGTCCGACTATAATGCGCCGCTCATTGTTATACCCTACACAACTATGTTGTCATGGTATTATAGCTTTGTGCAGCCCCAAATGTTTGTAACGCCGCGAAATATTGGTCCTAGACCCACCTTTAAGTATACCGATCGTTATATCTCGACTAGCTGAGTCGATCTAGACATGTGTGTCCGTCCGTCCGTCCGTCCGTCTGTCCATTATAATTTGTAAACACGATACAGGCCACAGTTATGGACCAATCTTCACGAAATTTTGCACGTAGGATGGGTTCTGGCCAATGAAGACCCCTATTGTTTTTGGAAAAGATCGGTTAATATTTAGGGGATGAAATGGACCAAATACTAAATTTTTGTCGGTTTTTCTGGTCGCTCCAGAGGCCGCAATTATGGCCCAAACACCGCGAATTTTTGCATGGGGAAGGGGATCGGGCCAGAGAATAAGCATGCATGTTTTGATAAAGATCGGTCAATATTTAGCGGGTCAAATGGACCCTGACTTTTGTGTGAAAAATGACAAAATGTGTATTCTATGGCATATATATTTACTCCTGGAGGATGTAGACCCCAGGAGTTGATAGCATATCCAAGAGGAGTGGTTGGCCTTTAAATTGATACCAAATATAGTGATGTATCTACTCAGATGTGGGAGTTACAGTCAAATATTTACAGGTGCTTATGTATTCAGATATTATTTAGTAACCCATTACCACATTAGAGGGAGAAATATCGCGCTGATGGCTTTGAAATTTTTCATGAAGTTCCAGTTATGGTCAAGAACAACGCCTACAATTTTCGGTGATGATCAGATTAAAATTTTGGGATGGAATGGACCGAAAACATAATTTTTTGTGTGTTTTCGAGTAGAGTATAATCCGAAAATCACAACACACCCACCGTGAAGGTAATCTGGACAAGTAATTAGAAGGACTGTACTGAATATTCGAAAAAAGTAAGGAAGAGGTGTTGTTAACCTCTAATCGGACAAGAGGGGGCAAATATCACGAAATATGACTCAGACTCGGAATAAACATCCTCAGAAAGTTAGACTTCGTGGTAGTTGTGTAGGGTATTGTATGGTCGGCCCCGTCCGACTATACTGCTCCGCTCACTGGTTTCGTTATTGTTTTATAATTTTATTGATTAAAGCAAAAAATGTCGGAAATAGCATAAAATTTAAGAATAAGTTTAGATTTGTTCGAATTGGTCGAAACCGTCACAAGCTGCCCGAATGTTGCTCTGCTATTTTGGTCCATTCCCGGCGAAGCGCTTGCTTGAGGCGATCGACACTTTGGTATGTTTTACTGCTAACCTTTTTTTCCAAAATACTCCAGACACAATAGTCCAACGGATTGGTATCCGGAGATTTTGGTGGCCATTGTGCGCTGAAAATAAAGCGTGGAACCTCATTTTGTAACCATTCTTGGGTGGCGCTTGCTGAGTCCTGTTGGAATGTCCAAGTTCTGCAGCCAAAATGTGTGCGTGCCCAAGGCTTTAATACTCCCTCCAGAATATTTTCGCTATAGTATTCGGCATTTGTTCTGATGCCACGGTCGAATAATACGAGCGGAGAGCGACCATCGGCTGTTATGACGACCCACACTATCACCATGGCGGGCGCTTGTGTTCTGGTGGCTAACCGAAGGTGCACATTTTCAGCTGAACTCTTTGGCAAGTAATCACGATCATTTTTTGTTTTTAACAAACTGCTGGATAACGAATGTTTTCTCATCGGAGAAAACCAAATTTGGCAGTTCACCACTTTCGGCAAATCGAAGCGACTCTTTAGCTCTTTTGAGTAAATTTCAATGGCTTTACCCCGAGCTCATTTTTCAAAATTTTCCGAATCGAATATTGCGATATGTTCAGCTCACGAGCTATTATTCGGCCACTGCGACGCGGGTTTCGATCAAGTCGCTTCTTTACTTTTCGAACCTTTTCTGCTGATGTTGCTGTTTTTTTCGTCCACTTCTTTGACGTCGGGCAACGCTACCAGTATCACGGTAACGAGGGATGGTACGAGACACAAAAGATTTATTCACATTTAAATGCTGCAATGCTCTAACGATAGCCATTGGTGGTTTTCCAGCAAAATATACAGAAATCACACCATCACGCTTGAATACCATCACGAATAACTTTTTTTCTGAAAAATTCTCACCAAAATGCTTTTGTACACTTGTAAAAAATATATTGTGCTGTCACTGGAATAATTTAAACAGCTGTTGGACGAGTGGTTTAGAAATGACAGCTGTCTGAAATTGGTTGCAGTCTTTTTATCTCACCCTGTAGTGGATATCCTAAAAAAATTGACCAATGTTGACAATTTTTGGTGGGAAGGTTTGTTGTTACCCAATGAAAATTCAAAATAGCTAATTTGGTTGAAAAACATGCACAAAATACTGAATAATGATGGCTATCGTATCAAGTATTGATAAGTATTGGTGGGGAGATGTGTGTCACTCAATGAAAAATCAACATAACAAATTACAGCCAATTCTGTATATAAACATACCAAAAATCCTCAAAATACCAACAATTTGAGTTTACCGATATAAGAAGGCTATGCGGACCAATATTATTTTTATCAGGAGGATAAAAACTCAATATACCATTATATTGACAAACGTGTCCAAACTTTCCGAAAAACCGAATAATGGGAATACCGTTACATGGGGGCTATTCTAAAAAGTAGACTCATAATTATGAAAATTTTTGTATGGAAATTTTCTATCTAATGTACCAAAATATAGTCGTATTAAAAACGTGTCATAAATTCTCAAAATATCGAATACTTGGGGGTACCGTTATATAGGGGCTATAAAAACGCGGACCAATTATGCTAATATGACAACTCTGTCAAATATACAGGGTACTATAAAATAGATTATGTACTAAGCTATAAATATACATTTAAATTATTTCAAAAGTTATGCAGATTCTAACATACCGATGATTTTCTGTAAATTTGGCACCACATGTCGTCAACGCTATATATTGAATGGGTAGATCCAAAAATCGATTATGCAAAATTTAAAACTCATTTGGTTTTCCTATAACTGTAGGTATTTAAATGAGGTTGGTGTCCTGTGAATATACTTTTTGTGAGCTAAGAAAAAAAATAATTATTTAAATATGTGCATTTTATTTGTAAGCTTCGAAACTTCGATAGTTGGACTCGAAAAACTGAAGCGCCTGAATTAAATCATGTTCATCAATAGATGGCGCTGAAGACTCATTTATTTTTCCATAACTTTTTTCGTAGTGCAGATATGAAAATTTGTGTCATATAAAAATTACAGTGGTATACATGGCATAACTACAGAAGGTAGTCTCATTTGACAATTTGATGATGGCAACCCGTTTTAATTTGGAACTCATCTATCAATTTTAAATAATATGAAAAATAAATTCCATAAAATTTTATTTATGTCGATTGGCATATTTCAATAAATTAAACAAAATATATTTGGTAAAGTTGAGCGCTTCTCAAGATTTAACCATAGTCGTTACAACTTATTTATAAATATAAATTAGTTAGCATTTCGAAGGAAGATAATTTCATTTACATTTTTAAAGCTGAATACTGTCAAAGGCAAATTTATGAAAAAATTATAAAGAATCTGAATTACCGATGGATTTCTATTGACATGGCAAACACTTGTCGTCAGGGCCATCTATTTATTCGCTAAATCCAAAAATCGGTCATTACAAATTAAATGGTCTAAATTGTTTCATATTGCAGATATGTCATGTGAAAGGTATAATCGTATACTTTCATGTTAAAGAACAAGCACATCAATATTTCTAAGTTTTTATTATGAAATGTGGTGTTAAAGTTTTCGTTGATTTCCTTCGGTAATATTTGTTTTCTACAAATATTTACTGTTCATAGTATGAATATAGCCAGTAAATACAACACCCGTTTTATTGAGATGCGATTATCTGTTCAAAACGTATGCGTATTGAAAGATGGGCTTCAAAAACTGATGTACATGATTTCAATCATACCTGCCAATAGATGGCGCTAACGACGCGACCTTAAAATATACATACCTCATTTCTGTTCGCCATGTATTGCATCCCGATGATTTTCTATAAATTTGGCAGCACATGCAAACACTTGTCGACAGCGCCATCTATTGAATGGGTAGATTCAAAAATCCTATAACTTGTGATCTATTGGTGATCTAAATTGGTGTCATATGAAAGGTACAATTTCATACTTTCTTTTAATTATTTGTATCCTACACAACTATGTTGTCGGGGTATTATAGCTTTGTGCAGCCCCAAGAGTTTTTAACGCCGCGAAATATTGGTTCTTGACCCACCTTTAAGTATACCGATCGTCATATCTCGACTAGCTGAGTTGATTTAAACATGTGTGTCCGTCCGCCCATTATAATTAGCATATAGGATGTGTTCTGACCAATGAAACCCCCCATTGGTTTTGTTAAAAATCGGTTAATATTTAGGGGATGAAATGGAACAAAAGCTTTATTTTTGTCTGATTTTCTGGTCGCTTCAGAGGCCGCAATTTTGGCCCAAACATTTAGAAGGGGATCCAGCCAATATTTAGCGGGTCAAATGGAACCTGACTTTTGTGTGAAAAATTACATAATTTGTATTCTATTGCGTATATATTTACCTCTGAAGGACATAGACCCGAGAAGTTGATAGTATATCCAAGAGGAGGGGTTGACCTATATTGTCGTATGTACTCGAATGTGGCAGTTACACTTAAATTTAGTACCCCATTAACATTAGTTGGCAGAAATATAGTGCTGATCGCTTTAAAATTTTCCAAGAGGTTCCACTTATGGTCAAGGACAACGCCTATAATTTTCGGTGATGGTCACATAAAAAAATTGGGATGAAGTGTACCGAAAACTTAATTTTTTGTGTTTTTTTCCGAGTCGGTCTATAGGCAACAATCATAAGCCAAACATCATCACATAACCACCGTGAAGGGAATCTGGTGAAATAATTAGAAGCTCTGTACTGAATGGGAATATTCGGAAACTCTGTTAGAGTAAGGAAGAGGTGCTATTGATCTCTAATCGGCAAAGAGGGTGCAAATATCATAAAATATTACACAGAATCGAAATAAATATCCGCAGAGAGTTAGAGCTCCGTTTTAGTTGTGTAGGGTATAGTATGTTCGGCACTGTCCGAATATACTGATCCGCTCACTGGTTTTAATTTTAAATTTATAACTAAAATGTTAAAGTTTACTATAATTTCTTATTTGTGTTATAACAATTTTTGCTGGTCATAGTGAATTAGATTATTTACTGTTTCATATTACACAATTTTTGTTGCATGATTTGAATCAAGCCTATCAATAGATGGCGCTGACGACTGTTTTCTTTTTTTTTTAATTGCATATCTCAGTTTTTTTTTGCTATAACTTTTTTCGTATTGCGGATATTCAAATGAAAGTGGTGACATATAAAATTAATAAAGGTTTATAAAGTCTGAAATATTATATATTGTGAGCGTGTGGAGTGGACCGATAGGTCCCATCTTCGAACTTAATTCAAATAACATTCAAATAAGACATAATGCCATACAATTGTTATTGGAATACCAAATATTCAAAAGTCCAATCTTCCAACAAAATACCGACTGTACAAAATATACTTCAAATCGGATTGTTGGTTCGCATGATTTTTGAAATTGATTTAAGTTTGGGAAAAATATTACGATGTGCAAAGTTTGGATGCAAACGTTGCTCTCTTCGAGATTTATCTTGCGCACTAGCCAGACAGACCGACGGACGGTAATTTGTAAATCGACTCCAGATTATCTGAAACGAATTTGGTCCATAGAAACATGTAACTAATATTTCGATGAGGCACATTTTTGCCGAAGCAAAGTGTAAATACTCTCATTAGCCAGCCTTATGGTATAAAAAATATATTTAACAAACTAATTTGAAAGGTGTCGAATTCCAGTGACATACTTTTGAGTCAACGAAATGAATAACCCTTTACGATATCTGAGTGTCATCGAAGTTCTAAAAAAAATTTTGTCACAGAGTTTCTTTTCCATACTTTTGAGTCAACGAAATGAATAACCCTTTACAATATCTGAGTGCCATCGAAGTTCTAAAATTTTTTTTTGTCACAGAGTTTCTTTTCCTTTCAAACATTCGCTGTTTTAAGCACCTTTTTTGAAATCATATTTATGAAATTATTAATACTTCTGTTTTGGTATTTAATAAATTTACCGATTCAATTTCTTATACATATTTATTATTCTCTTACAGATTAAAAAGGAGGCTATACTGCAAGCAGATGTTAGTGTTGAATGGATATAAAAATACGTATGTGGTTGCTGATGTAAACATAATACATTTTATTTTAAAATTAAAATATATATGTATAGATTTGAAAAAAAAAACAATAAAATAAAACATACTATTTTGTAACTTTTTTCGTTTTTTTTTTTTTTTATATGGAAATGTTTGTTTTTCAATTGGGGCTGGTTGTTGTATTTTTGCGCCTGAAAATA
>NW_026887742.1:0-88923 GCF_032173495.1 Musca vetustissima | reverse complement strand
AATACCGATTGTAGTTCACATTAATGGATCTCGATGTGGAGTTGACCATTTACTAACTACGTCTCCAAAGTGAAGTTTCAACCAACAAAAAAATAAAAGTGTTCAATTGTCGAATTGTTTATCATGAGAAGAAAAAGTCAATAAAATAAAAACAATAAAAAAGAAACACCAAATACACCCTATAGTCGTGCTCTTCCCACTTACGGCTGGTAAAAGCGGAGAGAGAGTGCATTAACTAACGAACCGAGTAGTAGAGAAAATCTCAAGAGAAGAAGAAGCAAAAAAATTTCTTTAGTGGCGTCCAAAGAAATTCTGCGTTGATACGATGTTGGTGGAAAAACAAAAACTTGTTAAAGGAGCTATAAATCCTTGAACACTCAACCAAAAAAACGAAAAGAAAAGAAACACATAAATAAAAATAGACCAACAAAAACCGCTAATCCTCTTCCGAAGCAAAGCAGAAGAAAAAAAATAACTTACTAAATAAAGAGAAGAGGGTAAATCCGCTAAGAAAAAAAAAACAAAACATCCCAATCGGAGAGTAGTAACTAAACGAACGATACACTACGAGGTGTAAGTGGTAGGTATATGGACCAAAGGAACCCGGATTGTACCACAACTTTCTCCAGAAATTTAAAAGGATTACAACGTTAGTAGGTTTACCCCCCACAACATGGAGGCAATGGATATAGGTGATAAGGAGGACTCCTCCGCAACAAGAAAATATGGTACAGCAGATGAGGCGGGGGGAGGTGGAGAAGGTGGGAATGAACTTGGCGGCATTGCTGCTGATGACGGCGCTCTATCAACAACAAATAGTTCAAATTTGTCAACAAAAACACAGCACCAACAACAACAACAAAATAAAGTGCCTACCGCTGCTGTTCTCGCTAATTCAAATAATGCAAACGATTTTGAAATGTTAGAAACGAAGGATAAAAATGAAAATTCTCAGAATGCTGGCATTCACACGGACGAAGAAACAAATACAAAAAATAATTTATCTCCAAATAAAACGGCGACAACAACAATAGTGGAAGATTGTAACGAACTACCAGGACGTAGATCATCAAACAATGACAAGTCAATGGCGTTAACATTAACGCCATCCACAACAGAGGAGCCATCACAATCACCCACCACATCGATTGGTGGCGGCGGAACTGGTGGTGGTGGTAGCGCCAGTGTTGATTCCGATGGCAAAATGCAATCTCCAAGTCTAACATCACCAGCAGCTTCCACACCCGCTTCAACACCACCCTCGGAAACTGGTCAAGCAGATGGTGGTGGTGATGGCGGTGGCGATTATTCACCACATGATATTACCGGCGGCAATAGTTCTGCGGAACATTCCTCTCCCACAGCCGATGTTGCTGACCAAACTTCCATGGATGTAGAAAAACCGCAACAGAGTCCAACACTACAGCAGCAGCATCCACCAGCCACGACGCCACACATTCAACATGCCATCAATGTGGTGCGAAATGGTACCATACCGAATGCTGGTAAACCCTTGATGTCAACCATCAGTAAGAAATTTGAAAAATCCGCCAAATCAGGACGTACCCGTAAACCGAAAGCGGCAGCTGGACCCATGTATGAAAGTGAGGTAAGAAAAGAAAGGAAAATAATCGAATGTGGAAGGAAGAGAAAAATATATGTAGTCATTGGAAGTGCTCTATTCAAGAGATCGTCTAGAATAATCATTTATAATGGTTATCTATATGATTCCTAAATTCTGGAAGATCTATTGAATAGAGTACTTCCAGAATTTCTTCTGTACCCATAGATGACTTCGTATAGAAAACCTGACATTGGTTCTTCTTGTATGTTTAGCGAACTTCTATCAGGTCATTTGTGTATATAGGATCGATCTCTATAAGGTCCTCTAGGTATGACATTGGACCAACGCATAAAACTCTGAGCTCGTCCTCGAGTGCAGATCAGTTTTGGAAACACTCACAACTATCGGCTGTGTTGGGTACCGGGACACCGTGACATCATGGATTGAGACGTTCTTTGACGTACGAGCGCCAATGAACTCTGGCACAACGTTGCACCCAGGTGCAATTTGTCAAGATCTATCTGGCCGACTCTGTCAACCAAGAGAACAAACTCACTGTTGAACCTGAGAAAAGCTAAAATCAGAGTAATGACAGGAGTCATTACTGGTCATTGCAATATCAGGGCCTTTACTGACCATTACTGCAGAAATAGTCATCGAAACTATTCCCACCTTCCTCCTAATGTTTATTGTTAGCTTCTTGTCCTTCCTTTATATAGGATACCTCTTCTCAATCCTCTAGAAGGTCCTCTTGGTAAAAAGGGACAATACGAGTTCTTCTGTGACTGTGAAAAGCTTCAAGGAGTTCTCGTGTGTATTTACATTTGAAAACATTTGAAATGTCTTCCATGTGTAGAAGACCTCAGAAAATTGTTCTGGGCAGAGAAGGCATCTGGAGGTATTTCTTATATTAAAAACCTTTATATGGTCTCCTGTAAGTAAAAGTAGTTTTGTAGGGTTTGTTCTCTGAAAGGTCTTCTTAATGTAAAATACCTGTCGAAGGTCATCTAGGGAAGGGTAGACGTCTAGGTATTTTTTTATTGATCTTCTTTAAATAGACTATATTATCTTCTGTAAATAGACGAATTTTTGTAGGTGTTTTCTGTAAACAGAAGACCACTAGAAGGACTTCGGCTAATATGAGGCCACAAGATGTTGTTCTTCTGTCAATGCATGTTTTTTTTTTGCAGCTCTCAACTTAACATTTTAACACTACAGACAGAACCCTTCCCATTAACTCCATCATCCCATACCATACACACATCATCCACAAGAGAACCTCTAAGAGCCTTTCTGTCTATATCGGAATTCTAAGAGCTAAATTACGATCTCTAAAGGGTATTTTGCTAGAAGAACGTCGGTACTCCTCTAGAAGAAAGATCTTCAAAAGGTATATGTCCAGAATGTCTTCTGCGTATAGAAAACCTCTATAAGTTCTTGTGCGTATAGAGGACCGCTACAAGGCCTTCAGTATACCTATGATCATTAGAAGATCGTTTAAGTGTAGAGAATCAATGAACGATTTTCTGAGTAAATAATACTTCCAGAAGGTGAACTGTGTGAAAAGGATCTTTAGAAAGGTAAATTAGGATCTCTAAAGGGTATTTTGCTTGTATATAGAACGTCTCTCCAAAAGGTTTATGTCCAGAAGGTCTTCTGGGTATAGAAAACCTCTATAATTTATTGTGCGTATAGATGACAACTACGAGAAATGAATTGAGAAGTTTTTTCTATACACAAAAGGATACTAGAGGATATTATATCTAGTAAATACTTATCGTCTTCAAAAGGCCCATAAATATCTTAATTTTCTGGAAGACCCACAGAATTTATGGTGTATCTATAGGTACAAAAATATTTTTTTTTAAAAATCCAGGCCCTATTTAAGTCCCCAAAAATATTCTTTTAAAAAATCCACGTCTTATTGAAGTTCCTAAAAATACAACCATAAGAAACTAATTGACATTTTTTAAATTTGATATATGTTTTTTTCTATATTCTTTCAGATAAGTGAAAATAAAACGGGTATTAAGTTATGTATTAAAAAATCCGATAGTTCATTAAGTGCCGTCACAGCTACAGCAGCGGCCACAGCAGCCGTTAAATCAGCCACAACATCGGGGAGAAGTCGTAAAAGTTCAAGGAATCCAAAACAACGTATAAAACTGAACAACGACAGCAATGATGAAGCCGATGAATTGGATTATGAACCTAAACGGAAAAAGGAACGTAGTTCCAAGCGACAATCGGCCACAGGAACGGGCGGCTCTAATGCAGGGCAAGCTGGCAATGATGGTGATGAACACAAACGTCCCATTGTGGAGCAAAGTATATGGGGTAGAGATTTACCCGAACCAGTGCTTTTTAAGGTAAATAATTAAAAATATATATTTAAATATTTTTTGTTAATTTCTGTTTTCATTTCTTTTTGTAGATTTTCCAAAATGTCGTCGAAAAGGAAGGTTGCCTACCGACCTTATTTCGTTTGGGTCGTGTATGTTCCCTGTGGCGCCGTGTCTCTTTATCACCCACCTTGTGGCGTTCGCTAGATCTCACCACATGGATTAAAGAGAAATATCGCACGGAGCTGAAATTAAAATGGTTTGTCGATAATCGCTGTACATGTTGCACAGAATTGAATGTTTGTAAGTATTAAACAAAATATTTGCTATTGTGTTTGTTTTTTATTATAAAATAAAATATTTTTGTATTTTCTTCTTACAGCAAACTTCAAAGTCACAGACATTAATTGTTTTCTAATGAAATTAGCTGATGGTGCACCGAATTTAACAAGTATAACCCTATCGGGTTGGAAAGGTTTCTCATGTGATCATTTGGCATATTTAGTTGAAAATATGAAAAAACTCGAACGTCTAGACTTAAGTTCTGTGAATGTAAGTACTATAACGAAGTTATATATGAAGATGAGAGACACAAGAGGCGTTTTAAAAGTCAAAAAAATCCTAAAAATATTCCTTTAAAAATCCATGCCTTATTTAATAGCCTAAAAATATTCCTTTAAAAAAATCCATGCCTTATTTAATAGCCTAAAAATATTCCTTTAAAAAATTCAAGCCTTATTAAATAGTCTACAATATTCCTTTAAAAAATCCATGCCTTATTTAATAGCCTAAAAATATTCCTTTGGAAAACCCATGCCTTATTTAATAGCATAAAAATATTTCTTTAAAAAATCCATGCCTTATTTAATAGCCTAAAAATATTCCTTTAAAAAATCCACGCCTTATTTAATAGTCTAAAAATATTCCTTTAAAAAATAATTTAAGACCCTAAAATCCACGCCTTATTTATGACTCTAAAAATATTCTTTTAAACAATCCACGCCTAATTTAAGACCCTAAAATCCACGCCTTATTTATGACTCTAAAAATATTCTTTTAAACAATCCACGCCTAATTTAAGACCCTAAAATCCACGCCTTATTTATGACTCTAAAAATATTCTTTTAAACAATCCACGCCTAATTTAAGACCCTAAAATCCACGCCTTATTTATGACTCTAAAAATATTCTTTTAAAAAATCCACGACTAATTTAAGACCCTAAAATCCACGCCTTATTTATGACTCTAAAATATTCTTTTAAACAATCCACGCCTAATTTAAGACCCTAAAATCCACGCCTTATTTATGACTCTAAAAATATTCTTTTAAAAAATCCACGCCTAATTTAAGACCCTAAAATCCACGCCTTATTTATGACTCTAAAAATATTCTTTTAAAAAATCCACGCCTAATTTAAGACCCTAAAATCCACGCCTTATTTATGACTCTAAAAATATTCTTTTAAAAAATCCACGCCTAATTTAAGACCCTAAAATCCACGCCTTATTTATGACTCTAAAAATATTCTTTTAAAAAATCCACGCCTAATTTAAGACCCTAAAATCCACGCCTTATTTATGACTCTAAAAATATTCTTTTAAAAAATCCACGCCTAATTGAAGACCCTAAAAATATTCTTTAAAAAAATACACGCCTTTTCCTATGTTCCTTTCTTGCTTCTTCTATTTTAGAAATTTAATTGATTTTTTATATATTTTTAAATAAATTTATTTTTATTTTTCCCCTTAGGTGGAAATGAATGCTAGTAAAAGTGCTGTGGGTGTGCAATCATTGTGCAATGCAATGCAAGTTATGGGTGACAAACTGACACATCTTTATTTGGCGCACAATCGTTTAGCTGGTATACCGCAATTAGTCAATGTTTTATCGGTAAGAATATACCCCAATCTAACAATATATCCTCATATTAAATATCGAATATTTTTTATTTGTTCTTCCTCTCAGACACATTGTCCAAATTTAGTTCTATTGGATCTATCCAATGTTACAACACAAGCCACATCTCATGGTATATTACATGTTGAGAAATTACAGCAAGGCTGTCCAAAACTGAAAGTTTTACGCATTACCAATTCGCATATAACACTGAGTACAGCTTCCCTACAAGAAATGGTAAGTAGATCGGTTCTTCTTCTAAATTAATTTTTTAATTTGAATTTGATTTTTTTTTTTTTAATTTTAATAGATGGATTCTCCTGGTTTTCCCGAACTCGAAGAACTTTCCGTAGCCGTTATGGATGAATCACGAGTCATTGGTGATGAACATATACAACGTATATTGAAATCATCATCGAAATTGAAGCTATTAGATGTACGTGGTTGTGCCCGTTTAACCCATGAAAGTCTAATACGTCTACCAACCTGGGATGTAAAACATTTATTTCTATCTGGCTGTTCGGTGACAAGAGATATGGGGTGAGTTATGTGCAATTATTATATTTAGCAAATCGCAGAAGAAGAAGGAAAATCGTTAAACATTATATCGTTGAATTAGTCAATGTGGGGGACTTTTTTTTAATTTTTTAATTTATTATTTTTTTAGAAATATTATTTGAACAAATCCTCACATTTTTAGTCCATAAAAAAGCTCCTTGAAAGAATCCTCACATTATTTTAGTCCTTAAAAATATTATTAAAAAAAATCTGACATTATTTTAGTCCCTAAAAATATCCTTTGAAAAAAACCTCACATTATTTTAGTACCCTAAAAATATTCTTTGAGAAAAAAACTCGTATGAACTAGTATTATTGGCACAACAATTAACAAAATGACGGAACTTTGAACCGATTGGCGTTATCCTAGTTTATACTATAACTATACACTCACAGAGAAACGTCCCAAAATTTGAAATCGATTGGGTTATTAGTTTTTGAGTTATCGTGCCCGCCATTCGCAAAAACACTGTTTGGAGAAAAACGCGTTTAAAGTTTGAGAAGCCCTCTTGCTGTCACTTGATGCTAACACAATAAATCGGCAATATCTTCAAAAATTGTTGAGATTTTCACTCGAAAATTTATAGGAACATTCGAGTGTAGGTTCGAATTAAATCGAAATACAAAATTAAAGTTTTTGAAACCGAGTATGGGGGGAGTCACCTTAAGTCTCTAAAAAAAATTCTAAGACTTATTTTAGTTCACTCACTTAAAGAAGTTCCTGAGACCCTTACGTATTGGATAGATAAAATGCTAAACAGCATAATTATAAATTCAAGTGTTAGGAAAACGGTAACTACAGGTACACCTCAGGGAGGGGTGCTCTCGCCGTTGCTATGTCTATGGGTAATTAATAACATAAAGTTGTAGCTTATGGTGATGATATTGATTTTCGGAAAATTTCCATCAACAATCTTGGAGCTTATGTAAAGAGGCTTACTGACGCTGTCACGTTGGGCCAGGGCGAACGGCCTTGGTGTAAATCCAACAAAGACGGAACTGGTTATGTTCACTAGAAAGCGTAAGCTTGGCGTTTTGCTCCACCAACATGGAGTGCAACTTCATCAATCACCCGAAGCAAGGTACCTTGGCACAATCCTGGACTGTTAACTACGTTGGAATAGAAACTCTGAGGAACGGGCGAAGAGAGGGCTGATTGCACTCTATACATGCAAGAACATCTGGCCAATAAATATCGAAGCAGTCTCTAAAATAAGTCCCTAAAAATAATATTTAATTTATTTTGATTTGATATATATATATATATATATATAATAAATTGTTTAAATTTTAATATTCTTCCTCCGTTTTTTTTTTTCATTTAGATCTGGTCTGGAGTTAATTGCCTCCAAATGGGCTCACAGCCTCATCGAATTGGATCTCGCCTGGGCCAATGTGCAACAACCCTTGGATAATGCCTTACGTGCCTTGGCCGATAAGGGTGCCGAGTCACGTTTAGCGTAAGTTCAATACATGACATTTTTATTTTAATTTTTTGTTTAATTAAAATTTCTCCTCCTCCCCCTCCCCTTTCCCTTTGCAGTCATCTAAATCTATGCGGTTCATCGGTTTCCGAAGATGCGGTCAAGGAGATTCTGGCTAATTGCCCGCTAATGAGTAGCATTAATTTGGCATCGTGTCGTGGTTTACCGCGTGGTGTCAAACGACAAATGCAAGGTCCACAAGAGCTCAATGAATTGCGGGAAGTTTTAAAGGTTCAATTAAAAGTCAAATTACCCGAGACCAATGCAGCAGCAACCAGTAATTCTTCATCATCGACGGCGGCGGTGGCGACGACGACGAAAACAAGTGCAAATAGCAATGATGGAGGTGGTGGCGGTGGTGGGGGTACTTTACGCAGTCCATAGTCGTCGTCCCCTGCATAAATTGTTTACATAAAAATTTTAAATTTAATAATTGTAGTTTGTATTTTTTGTATTTGTTTTTCATTTTCAGTTACCGTATATTTTTTTTCATTTCAAATTTATCTTTTGGATAGTTTTCTGTTTCAAAGCTAAATTTGTATTAGCCAACAAAAAGCAACTCAAAATCGTCTTTGTGGGAGGAAGGAAAATAATTTGATTTTTTTTATCAAGTCATTATTTTTTTATTCATATATTAAAAATGGACGTATTTTAGAATTAACAGTTATGGACCTAAACCGAATTAAGAAAATAAATTATAAATTTTGTTTATAAATCTGTATAAAGAAATAATATTGGAATTGGACATTTAAAACATAAAACGAAAAACCCAAAAAAAAATATCATTTGGAATTTTTAAAATTTCAAATGGATTTTTTTATATTTTTTTTTAAATTTAAAATTTTCAAAGATATTTTAATATTTTATTTTATAATATAAATAAATTGGGATTTAAATTTGGACTTAAACTTTTTAATATTTTTAAATAGAAAACAATTAAGTATTTCAATTAAAAAGCATGTTAACATTTTGGAATACGTTTTTTGGCGTATAATTAAATTTAATATTTTTTCAATAATTCCCTGGTAAATTAAATCCTTCATAATAGTCCTCCTGCAAGATATTTTACAATTTGTTTTCAAGTTATTTTTCATTCTCTTTTTCTATATATCACTCAATGTAGTAATGTGTAAATTAATTACAAATTTTATCAAATTTAATAAATAAACTAAATCAATAACAAAAGAAAAAACAAAAACCCGCGCCATTTTTCCCCCACTCTTTGCAAAATTCCAAAAATAAAACACAAAGCAAAAACTAAAAACATACAAACAAAACAAAAAAGCAACAACAAAACAACCAATTAAAAAAAAGGAATCCAAAACAAATAATTATTATGGCAATTTTTTCTATACTATATATTATTTTAAATTTGAGAAATTTAAAATTTATTATACATATATATATTTTTTTAAATATTAATTTTTTTAGCTATACTAAGAAATTTTGATTATGTTTTTAAGCAAACAAAAAATTAAACCAAGCAAATTATACGTATTTCCTTCCACTCCTAATCAACCACAAAAAAATCAACAACTAAAACCTCCTTCTCCTTAATTTGTGCAAAATATATATATTTTTTTTTAATTTTTATATATACTTTTTTATTTTGTAACAATTTTTTTTACATAGATTTTCCTCTCCATGCCCAAAAAAAAAAGAATTATATATATCTCTCATTTAGAAAAAAGGAAGTAAAGCAAAAACAAACAAGAAACCAATGTAATTTTTAAGAAAATTATATTTTTTGTTGCATTCAAGAAAAGAAAAATAAAAAAATCATAAATATTTTTAAAAATAATTCGGTGTATCAGGATTTAATTTATGAAAGAAAAAATTTCCCATATTGGGTAAGTAAACAAATTATTGTTTCTAAGGGCTCCTTAATGACTGTCAATTACGATGGAATAGGAACGGGCGAAGAGAGGGCAGATTTCACTCTATGCGTGCAAGAAGTCCATTGATAAAAGTTGAGGGGCTAAAACCATCGACTATACACTGGAGGTAGAGCCCATCCTTTCCTCTTGTTTGGTGGCACTGCTTGTGCCACAAGTCGACATCCAGCAAACTAGACAAGGTACAAAGAGCCGACTCGATTCTAATAGCTGGTGTCGCGAGAAGCACCTCACAAGCAGCCCTGAACGCAAAGTTGAACTTAAGGCCTCATAATTAAGTGTCAGGCAGCGCGTAGCGCCCTAAAGGACTAAGCAGAATGCTCGCGTTGAGCCATCCGTTGCGTTACGTGTTATCGAAAATACAACAACCACAAGAAAACGATAACACAAACGCTCGAAGTTGATGTGCGCTGCGCTTCGGAGTTAAATATATTTTAACTTTTTGCGTGCGTTAACGCGATAACAAAAAAACGCTCCACTCGAGCATTCTGCTTAGCCCTTTAAGGCTGCATAAAAAAACCTATGGCGAAATTGTAATTGCGGGCATGGATGTATCCTGAAGGAAATAGGGTATGACATTGGACCAACGCGTAAAATTAAACGACGACTGGAACTGGAGTAGCAACCCTCCTCTGGACGGTCTGGCTTTTTATACAAACCAAGGATGCAAGATGGAAGAAGGTACAGGGGCTGGCGTCTACTGTGAAAGGCTAGTCCTTGAACTTACCTACAAGTAGCTGGATAGCAATTGTATTGTTTTCCAAGCTGAAATCTTCGCTATTTGGAAGGGGCGCGGGATTGATATAAAGTCTGGATGGAGAGATCGTAGAACTGCGTGTTTATCTTTGTGGATAGTCAGACGGCTCTTAAAGCCATCAAAGCTGAGGTCGTCCTCGAGTGTAGAGCAGTTTTGGAAACACTCACAGCTATCGGCTGTGTTGGGTACCCCAGGACATCGTGGGTAACGAAAAATCAGACGAATTATCTAGACCACCTATCTGTCATCTTTTTCGGAACTTTGAGGCGTTCTTCAACGAACGAGCGCCAATGATCTTTGGCACAACGAACCTAGGTGCAATGTGTCAATATCTCTGTCAACCAACAAAAAAACAAACTCACTGTTGAACCTGTTCTGGCCTACAGACAGTACAGACTAGTGGGTGCACACTTTCTACCGTCTCTAAGCTTCTTTTCAACCAAGGAACCTGATTTAACCTACCGCATCATTAGAAACCTAAAGTGAATAGGAAAGTGCAACCTATGTTTTCTGTCCAATTGCCACATATCGACTTGTCTGCTTTTTTGTGCACGGACACAGGATGCTGAGCTGCCATTTTACCCAAATTGTACTAATCAGCTGGTGCATTCTCCTGATCAGCATCTAACCAACGGTCTTGAATAGTTCGGCTGGTAATCCATCGGCACCTGCTGCTTTTGTTTTTCTTCATTTAGTACCAGAAGCTTTTCAAAATGCTCCTTCCAGATCCTCAACACGCTATCTGTATTTGTGTTTTACTCATTGGTAAAATGTACGGACTTCATTCTGACTCCTGTACATCTCGATTTACTCACGTTTTTCTTGTTCTTTCTTCTGTTTTACTCGTTGGTAAAGTTTCCGAACTTCATTCGGACACCTGTACATCTCGATTTGCTAACGCTCGCATTTTTCAAAAAACACTAAATATTGGAAACCTCTGCACGTCACATTAGTTTAATTTCAATTTATTTCTGATTTTTTCTTTATGAACTCTTCTTCCTGGGTCACGTCCTACTAAAAGTTAGAATGTTTAGAGCAATGTATCAGTGCGCAGCAAAGCTACAGAGTTGACTTTCTCCATTGCTGGTGTTTTATGTTACGCGTTCATAGGTCGACTGCAACTTTTCTTAGGAATTTTAGCACATTGTTCAAACATTCTAAGCTTTGTAGATTCCTGAAAACATATTCTTGTATTATTAAATTTACGACATCCAAAGATTATGTGTTGCGTACGGCTTCTCCGCAGTCCTCGCATATGTTATCTGGTACCACATTCATTTTGGCTAAGGTGCTCTTGCAGAAACAGTGATTTGATTTGTTTTTGTGAAAAAGAGTTCAAATTACAATTCTTAAACCAGTGTGTTCTTGTCAGTGAGGGAAAGATTCTATAAAAATGAGAGTTACCATTGCTCGCTACTTGCACATAATAATTACTGAATTTCCTCCAAGTTAAAGTAAACCTTTAACTCGGAAGCAATTCCGATGCCATGTTGTAAATAATGCATATTGGGGTTGACCTCATTAAACCTAAAGCTTTTCTTAAACTCTCTTTAATGCACGTTTTTAGTTTTATTTTCAGACTCTCTAGTCAGGTTAGATAGGGATGAAGCACCATATTCTATCTTTGATCTGACGAAGATTTTATAAAAGTGAATGGCTCTACTCGGACTAACACCAAACTTGCATCCGCTGTAAATTTTTATAAATTTTCAATTGGATCTAATGGCGTTGGGTTTTTCGTCCATATGTACCTTGGCGGACCCACATGCCGTGATGTTGACTCCCAGATGCTTGATTACGCTGTGGATTTGAAAAAAAAAATCGAAAATGCACTTCGCGCCATAAATTTCAACGTAATTGTAAAGTATAAAGCACCCTTTTTTAACAGCTGTTTTCATTTGAAGAAGGCGCCAATTTTGCAAGGCGTTAATAAAAAGACATCAGCACAGCTTTAATAAACGTGAACACATTTATTATTTGGACAGGATCGCAGATATACCTTTGATCCTTAAACTGCAGGAAATATGAAGAATTGAGATACTTTATACAGGTGGATATATTTGCTGTTCTTTAAAATTACAACTTGGGTTCTTTTTTATCATTTTAACATTTTTCCACTAATAATATTATTTCCATTTTAATAAACAACTGAAAATTGTAGGCCCCCAGAGGACGGTAAGGTTCGTTAACATTTCTCCGTTGGCCGTATAAAAAAGAAAATGCCATCATCACTAAAAATAAGCCAACATTATTTTGCCAGATGTCACCTAACTCACAAACAAAAAACAGCTAATTTATTTCTGGTATGTAGTATGCGTTTTAGCTATTAATAACTTGGGTGTTTTTTCTCTCCTAGATATAAGCTAATGTGGAAAAAAAATTAATATGGTTCCTAATGTATCCACAACATTTACATATTTAATAAAAAGTAACAATTTCAACAATAAAATGCTAGAATTGATTGCGGGTAAAGACCTCCATTATAAAGATAACACCAACACCTTTTAGTGTTATATAGTATATACACAAACACCGTTGTCTTTGATAATTGCACAAAAAACGCAATAGATTTATAGCAGATAAATTCAAATCACCAAAACACAATTAATTATTTATTCAAACAGCTGAGGCATTTTTTTAATGGTTAGTTTTTATTCGTTTTTCTCATTTTTGTGAGGGGGGTTGATGGAGGGGGCTACACTATATAGTATGCATATGCCCGGTTTATCTTAACATCTTATTAATTAAAAAAAAAACAATTATTAACAAAATATATAGATTTCAATGATAAAAAAAAACAAATGAATACCGGCCGCTGTCCAACAAGTAGTTATCGGTTTAACGAAATTTCACTTTTTTTCCATCAATGACTGAGAAAAGCATTTTGAATGCATCTAAAAACTATTAAGACACACAAAAAATATATATGATTGATGATGTAGATGATGTCATTGGCAGTAACTGCTTGTTTTACACCCCGTTTACTTGATTTGCTTATCAATATCTTCGAAATAGTCTTTGCCAACTTTGACAATAACAGCACCAGTGGCTAGGCCGGCGACTGTGGCCACAGCAGCATTATCTGAGGGACACACCGATTTCAAGACAGCCCAGAATAGTACACTACCCATGGCCCAGAGACCGCCACCCAACATGGCGTAAAGGCCGCGCTTACCATTGGGAACAGCCTTCAGGGCAGGACGTCCATAAATGTAGAAAGCTGCACCAACAACCTATTTTTTTTAAATAATTACAAATAGGTTAAGCTAAAATAATACCATAATTTACTGAACCTACAGAACTCAACAGCAAAGCATTTGTCAAATCCTTACGGGGACTAAGAATCTTCGAGACCAGCGAAGGATTCATAACATTCAGAGACAATGCTCCATAACTGGCCAAACCGTTAATGGGAATGTAATAGTAGTAAATGTTTTCTTTGGTGAATGGTTTCAAGCCAATCTTATCGCACAAGGTACAAACTTTGTTCTCAGCCATTGTTGTTATTGTATTGTTTGGTTGGTGTAGTTTAGTTATAAAGTTTTTCTTGAGTAATTTGCGAAATAATTTGCAAAGTTGCTCTTGCTAAAATGCGGTGGATTATATAAAAAAGCGGCTGTTTAGCTGTCAATTAGAACGGGACGCCGGTTATTGCACTTTTCTAACGGCGTTTGAGGTTAACATTTAGCTGACGGCGTTAAATAACGGTTGAACAATGTATTTTCAATACAACATAACACAATTAAAGAGTCAAGCGTTTGTAAGCTTGTTATGTCAAATAAAAACATTATATGAAACGAAATATTAGTTTTAGAGCACAAAACCCGATACAGACACAATTAGAAATGTCTGTTCGTTCTTGCTGTAGCAGTTTAATATGCTTTGTTGCTCCATGAACGTATTAATCAATGTTTTCATAATTTATAACGTCTCAAGTTCTGCTGACCAGCGACTTGAGAACCTTGTTCACAGACAGTTGTGGTTTGCGACTTAAACTGTCAAATGTGACCTTGCACCGACCTGCATATTCAGATCGAACGCGTTAATCCTGTTCTCAAGTCCAGTGAACTATAGAATTGGCATTTGAGATCGGATGCATTTTGTAAATCAAAACGTAATTTAGATTGTTATGTGTCAATTATAGAGGAATAAACTGGGAAACACATAAGAGGACGTTCAGGTTTGACATTTTAAGTTGGCTTGAGGTGAATAACAAAAAAGCAACTAGGCACGTGTGGCTTCTTCTGCCACAATATACGCAATAAGTGTTTGTGTTTATTTGACATTTTTTCAACATAAAACTAAAACCGTGGAGTGGAAGAGAACAATTGAGACCGACGCGCGTGGAATTCTTTTTTAAGCTCTGCTCGTGGAACAAATGTTTTGTCACAAGCCAGCTAAGGTAGTAAGTAATTTAAATTGACGAGATATTTGTATACGACTTTGACATAACAAGCCACAATATGAAAAATTTTTAATTTATATGTTCCTATAGCCTACCTAGAATAATTGTATCTTTCTCTCCCCCTTCTCAAGCTCCAAATATCTTGTACTTTAAAATTTCTTCAATGAAGGGAAAATATTCGACTGTTAGACAGACTTGTACCGGAAGAGCAATGTGGGAATACGCTTCCGGAGGATATGTTACTTAGTCTCACTCTGACTGATCCGCTATCTTCACCCAAGAAGACGATGACTTCGTGTCTGGCTGACCCATCTACCTCATATGCGGCTGTCGCTGGACAACGAACGGCGGAGAAAAAGCCTAGTACAGAGATGGCATCAACCTCTTCTGGAAAAGAAAACTCCAAGGTTCGTAATCAGAGACAGCGGAAGCCATATGACAGAACGACCAAGGCAGCTGCTGACAAAGACCTTCAAGTGGCAATCATTGACAAATCTGATCCTCATGGCAGGATTAGTGATAGTCATTGGTTGCTCTTTGAAGGAGTCTTTCGGTTGGCTATCGTCTGTGGGTCGGACCAGGGGAATCAGTCAGTTTGGCAGAGCCTTCGTGCAAAAGGGCGCCAAAGTCATTAACTGTTGCGTATATTTATTTTATATGTGACAGAAGAAGCTACCACGAACATAGTTCCTTTTTTGTTATTCTCCTCAAGCTGCCCTACTTTGTATTATTCATGGCACAATGAATAGGTAGTCCATTTAGCGCAGCTGATGTCTTGATTAACTGTCAAAGTGGGTAATTTTTACTTGAATTCGATGTGCAGTATTGCCAACCATGTTAAATATTATAAGGAAGAATTTTTTTGTTTTGTTTTGATACATCACCTTATTATTGCATCATGGTATTATTGTACCATGATTGCAAGCTCCATGGCACAATGAATAGGTAGTCCATTTAGAGCAGCTGATGTCTCGATTAACTGTCAAAGTGGATAATTTCTGCTTATATTCGATGTGCAGTGTTGCCAACCATGTTAAATATTATATGAAAAAATTTGACAGATAATCGATACAAAAACAAATGTTTTTGTTTTGATACATCACCTTATTATTGCATCATGTCATGCTCATTGTAGCCATCGGCGTTCAATTTTGTGAAGTAACGGCGACGACATCAGTTATTCGATATTCAACCGTTATCGATTACCGTCCTACGATTTATTTATTTGTACTGTAAGTGATGATTTCTTATTGGATTTTTCTTCGTTCCTTCCAACATCATTCGTAAACAATTCGGGTTCTCATACATTTTCGGTTATATCCACTTTGACTTCTTTATCGGACATTTTGTCTTATCCCATTCGTTTGGCAGGTGGAACGTTTTTCAATTTTTTGTTCAGTCGGTGAAAAAGGCCCGAGAAAAGCATTCACGCCTTATGTAATTTTCTTTCCTTTTCCTAACAAATCGGCAAATAGAAAAACAAAAAATACATTAATAAAATGTTTATCGGCGATCTGTGAAAATTCCGGATAATAATCCCTTGGCAATTGTAGATATTTAGCAAATAAAAATAAGACGCCGACGTCGCCGCATCTCAGAAATAGTAGTTGTAAGTAGTGTACAAATATCGATTTGCCCATGGGACGGACGGACGGATAGACAACCAGCCAGCCAGTGTAGAATAAGAACGGCGAACGGCTGAACAAAGACCAAACCAACAAAAACAAGAAGAGAGTGTGATGGATGATTAAGAAACTGAACGGGGAAAAAATAGTTCGGTGACGCCAGTGAGTGAGTGTGTTTGATAGTGTTGCGTGCTAGAGTTTTGCAATTGTCAAATCTAAAGACCAAACGAAAGATAGACACACGGCCTGGCAGTTGGACGACACCCCCCATGTGGTAAAAAATTATACTATTTATAAATACAAAAAATTAGTTATGTGGTAAAAGATACAAAACGACGACGATGATGATAATAATCTTATAAAGAGACAAATCAATTTGCCAATAGACAAGTTTGCCAATATAAATAGAATCCAAGCCATGTGAGATAATTGATCATTGTTCCGACATATAAAGAGTTGTTGTAAATTGATTTTATTGTAATTCGATTTTTCTTTCTTTGTTTAGATAATCCAATAGAACCACAACACAACTGCAACAACAACAACAGCCACAACAATAAACAATCATAATGGTCTCCTCCTCCACGGCCATCATCAGCACATCACAACGAAAAAATGTACGCATATTATTGGTTGGCGATCCCGGAGTTGGCAAAACATCCCTTATCCTATCATTAGTTAGTGAAGAATTTCCCGAAGATGTTCCACCCAAAGCTGAAGAGATTACCATACCGGCAAATGTGACACCCGAACAGGTGCCCACAAACATTGTGGACTATTCACGTAAGTATCTATAAAAAAAATAAAGGGTGTTCTATATTTGGTCATAGTGTGTAAAACCAGTTTCAATTTAGGAAAGCAAACATGCTTCCGATTTCAAATAGGCCATGATAACAAATGATACGAAAGTGTTTACTTTTATTATCAGTGAATGTGAATGTTTAAGCCTCTTAGATAGAAAAACTAAAAATAATTGTTATGATGTTTGGGAATGATTATTGGGAATTTTTTCCCATATCTAGAACTTCTCAGCATGTGATCATAGAATATATTTTTTAATAGCTGTTTTATTTGGCTTCACTTCGTTTTTCTATTTTTTCTAATTACAGACATTGAACAGTCGGATGAAACCCTAAATGAAGAAATCTTAAAATCCCATGTTGTTTGCATTGTCTATGCCGTAGATGATGATGATACCCTAGATCGTATTACCTCCCATTGGCTACCGTTGATACGTAAGGCGGTCGGTGATAATCAGCCCAAGAAACCAGTTGTCTTGGTTGGCAATAAAGTCGATTTGATTGAATACTCGACCATTAATGTAGGTCAAAAGTAATTGTTTTTGTGTTTTGGATTTTGTCAATAATGTGAATTTTATTATTTACAGAGTGTTCTTAGCATAATGGAAGAATTTCCTGAGGTTGAAAGCTGTGTTGAATGTTCCGCAAAGACCTTACATAATATATCGGAAATGTTTTATTATGCACAAAAAGCTGTTTTGCATCCAACATCACCATTGTACATTATGGATGAACAAGATGTAAGTGTCTGAATGTGTGTGAAACCATACAACCAACAACAACAAAATTGAGGTGTGAAATTATGGAAGGCAAATAATTTGATTTGTTACCAAAATCAATGATATTTGGGTTTGAAAATTATTTCAATTCCATTCAAAAGTTCAGTGAGATATGATTATTTACTAGGGCAGATCAGCAGATTAGTCGCGAATCATAAGCGGAATAAATTGTTACAGTATCTGAAGTTTTGCAACATTGTAACCGGTGTGAGTAAAGTGTGTGCAACAGTTCACTTGAACCCTGTAAAGAAGAATGATAGGACCTCAGTCACATTTAACGACGAAAAACTCTCTAACGACTCTATAATAGTCAATGGCCAAGTAGGCAAGGTACACACTTTGAAGATCAACAGATTAGTCGCCGATCATAAGCGGAATAAATGGTTAGAGTATCTGGAGCATTGTAACGGGTGTGAGTAAACTGTGGGTAACTGTTCTCTCGAAACCTGTAACGAAGAGAATGATAGGTCCTCAGACACATTTAACGACGAAAAGCTCTCTATGACAATGCTGGAACATTTGAAGAAGCCGAGCTTAGAATAGATGAATCATACAAAACGATCTCAGAGCGAAGTGTACTTATCGCATAAGTTTATTTCATCACGAGCATCACGCACTGATGCTCGTGATGAAGTAATGAGAGGACCTCGGTCACATTTAACGATGAAAACTCTCTAACGGTTCAATGACAATTCTGGAATATTTGAATAAGCCGGCTTAAGCCAGTTACTAAAACCAGATCTCAGACCGAAGCAAGGCCTCTCGGGCTGATTGTACTCTATGCATGCAAGAGTTTCATTTGGAAAATTTGGGGGCTAAACCATTGACTATACACTGGTTGTATAACACCGTGGTAAGGGCCATCCTCTCCCATGATTCTCTTGTTTGGTGGCACAGCTTGCGTCACAAGTCGACATCCAGCAAACTAGATAAGGTACAAAGAGCGGCCTCGATTCTAATAACAGGAGCCACGAGGATCACGCCACAAGCAGCTCTGAACGCAATGTGCCAGGCCGCGCGTAGTGCCCTAAGACTGCATGAACAAAATCTTTCGCGAAGTTGTACCTTTAGCAATGGTTGTATCTTGAACGAACCAGGTATGACATTGGACCAACGCGTAAAATTAAGCGACTATATATCACCAGTCCTGAGATTTAACGATGTAGATGTCGTTATTCCGAATAGAGACGACTGGAACCGGAGTAACCCTCCTCTGGACGGTCTGGTTTCTGTACAGACGGATCCAAGATGGAAGAAAGTACTGGGGCTGGCGTCTACTGTGAAAGGCTAGGCCTTGAGTTTACCTACAAGCTGGATAGCAACTGTAGTGTTTTCCAAGCTGAAATATTCGTGATTTGGAAGGCAGCGAAATTGATAAAAAATCTGGATGCAGAGATCGTTGAACCGGTGACTATCTTTGTGCATAGTCAGGCGGCTCTTAAAGCCATCAAATCCTGTGTAGAGCAGTTTTGAAAACATTTACCGTTATCGGCTGTGTTGGGTACCAGGACACCGTGACATCATGGGTAATGACTAAACAGACGAATTAGCTAGGCGAGGATCTCAATCTGCAGATCTAGCAATTGATGGCTTAATCAAACCACCCCTATGCCATCTTTATCGGAACTTTGAGGCGTTCTTCGATGACTTTGGCAAAAGATCCTAGGTGCACTGTGTCAAGCTCTATTTGGCCGACTATGTCTACCAAAAGGACACACACACCGTTGAACCTGAGCAAAGCTGAAATTAGAGTAATGACAGAAGTTCTTATTGGTCATTGCAACATCTGGGCCTTTACCAAAAAATGGGACCATGATGTTACTGATTACTTCAGACTTTGACGTGCTGACGAGGAGGAGACAAAGAAAATTGAGCATCTCATGTGTCCCTGTCCAGTTTTGGCCTACAGACGGAACAGACTAGTGGGTGCTCTTTTTCCACCGTCTCTAAGCTTCTACTCAACTATGGAACCTGCTTTTATCTACAACATCATTACAAACCTAAAGTGGTTAGGAAAGTGCAACCTAAGCACGTAATATGTTTTTCTGTTCAATTTATTTAGCCATCGAAACTATTCTCACCTTCCGCCTAATACTTCTTGTTAGCTTTATATTCTTTCTTTGTAAATCCACATTATCTAAATGAGCATCGAGAATGTGAGTAGGAATGCTCGACCATCAGACCAACTGTTAGATAAATCATTTAATTTCACACCCTTGGGTTCGGTAAATTAACAGGTCTCTTTAACAAATTTTGGCCATTCCCAGGATAGCTTGGGTTTATCCTCGACAATATCATCACTGGAAATGTTGACCAATTTGACAGAACTTTATTCAAATATTGTTGATGTGGTCGGGTTCGGGTTTCTGAAAAATAAATTAAAAAACAATCGATTAGAGATTAAAAATCGTAATTTTTATAGAGACTGCACACAAGACGTAGATTTTTCTGAAGAAACCTAACAACTAGAATGTCAGTAGGTGTTTTATGGGTGTTCGTTTATAATCAAATAATTCTGTGCTACAAATACGAATAGCGTCACATCACTACCTGTTTCGTTTATGTCCGTGCTACAAATATCTACAGCGTCATAAAGCGGCGTTTTCCTGAACTATTATGTATTTTACCATTTTGTGGTTCGTGTCTGTGCTATAAATACGAACAGCGACATATCGCGTCAATTGTCTGAACTAATATGCTCGATTTAATTCGATTTTCAACAAACTCCCATAAACCCCCTACTCACGACATTCTAGTTGCTACGTTTCTGTGCCAACTGTTAGAGAATTCATTTAATTTCACACACTTGAGTTCGGTAAATTGGATTTTTCGACACCATTACTCTTTATCAAATTTTGACCACTGAATTCAAAGGCAATATAGCCACATGAGACCAAATATTAACTTGGGATTACCATCGCAAATATTATCAATGGAAATGCTGACCAATTTGACCAACCATGTTACTGTATCATCTGCAGGACCTTGTTCGAATACGTTCAGCGTCATAAAGCGGTGTTTTCCTGAACTAATATTTAATTTACCGTTTGTGGTTCGTGTCTGTGCTATAAAAAAACGAACAGCGACATATCGCTTCATTTGTCTGAACTAATTTGTAATTTAAATTGATTTTCAACAAACTCCCATAAACCCCCTACTGACGATATTCTTGTTGCTACGTTTCTTTTGAAAGGGTTTATTAAAAAATCTGCGCCTTGTACAGCCTCCTAAAAAAGTATTTTTAAAAACTACGGAGGGTATAAAAAATTACCACTATATGCCTATAGTTTATTTGAATAATTTGGAAGTCCATTGTTATTTTTCCTCTCTCTCTCTTTGTTTTCATACTTGGTCACATCTCGATTTGGAATTATTTCGATTTAAAGTTTTATTTATTTTTTTAAATATATTGAATTTTGAATACCTCTTCCTTACAGCTTACGCCAGCATGCAAGAAATCACTGGTACGCATATTTAAAATATGTGATATCGATGGTGATAATCTTCTAAACGACTACGAGTTGAATTTGTTTCAAAGGCGCTGTTTCAACACTCCACTACAACCACAAATTCTGGATGAAGTTAAATCGGTTATACAGAAAAATATACCCGATGGTATCTATAATGATTCGGTTACTTTAAAGGGTTTCCTATTCCTGCATTGCCTATTCATACAACGTGGACGAAATGAAACAACATGGGCTGTACTGAGGCGTTTCGGTTACAATGAACAGCTGGAGATGAGTAAAGACTATTTAAAACCTCCACTAAAAATACCACCTGGTAGTAGTACGGAATTATCGCATAGGGGTCAACAATTTTTGACAGCCCTATTTGAACGTTACGATAAGGATTGTGATGGTGCTCTATCGCCCGAGGAGCATAAAATGCTGTTCAGCACCTGCCCCCAGGCACCATGGTCCTACTCAACGGATATACGTAAATCGTGTACGGTAAATGAAAAAGGATGGGTCACCCTAAACGGCTGGATAAGTCGTTGGGCCCTAATGACTTTGGTCGATGTCAACAAGACAATGGAATATTTGGCCTATATGGGATTTAATGTCCACGAAAATGATACTCAACTGGCAGCTATACATGTGACACGGGAGCGTCGTATCGATTTGGCCAAACGTCAAAGTAGCCGCTCGGTATATATGTGTCATGTTATTGGACCAAAGGGTTCGGGGAAGACGGGCATGTGTCGTGGTTTTCTTCTGAATGATGATACCAAGTCGCTGATTGGCAAAGAGTTTAAAACGAATGTGACACATTGTGTCAATACGGTGCAGGTAGGTTACAATTTATTTTTTTCAAATATTTTAAAATTAAAATTTGTTTTTCTTATCTCTCTTTTCAGGTCTATGGCCAAGAGAAACACTTAATTTTACGCGACATTGATGTCAAACATGCCCTTGACCCGCTGCAACCGCAAGAAATCAATTGTGATGTAGCCTGTTTGGTATACGATTCCTCAAATCCTCGTTCATTTGAATATATTGCACGCATTTACATTAAATACTATGCCGAAAGTAAAATCCCCGTCATGATAGTTGGCAGCAAATGTGATATGGATGAACGTCGCCAGGATTATCTGCTGCAGCCAGATGAATTTTGTCAAAAATACAAACTATTGCCACCACATCGTTTCAGTCTGAAGAATAACAAAAAGGAATTATATGTAAAATTGGCAACCATGGCGGCATTCCCGTAAGTATTTATTTTTTTTGCGAAATATTTCTATTGCCATTTGTCTGAAATGTCTGAAACAAAAACAAAAACATTACCATTTCATTATTCTTTCCCTTTCTTGTTTTTTTCTTTGGTATCTGTTGTGTTTGCTGAAGTTATTTGTCTTTTGAAATGTTAGCAAATTTCGAAACAACCTAATTGGAATGAAAGAAACTAACAATAATGGTTATGAATGCGTTTTGGCCTATTAATATTTTTTTTGGAATTGATTATCATCACATGAATTTGAAACAACTTTGAACTAAATGCATTTCAAACTTTAATCCAATATGCCTCCCATATTGCTTTGGGCATATTATGCTTAATTAGATTAGCACATCATTTAGACAATATGATAAAGGAAATTGCAAATAGATTTTGAACATGGTTATATCATTCATTTATGAAGTAAATAGAAATAGGGCCGCCTAATCCAAACAAAAACACAAAAGTAGCTTCCTATAATGGAAAATTTGTAATATCACTCATGCTTATTTTTATTCATTACACATTCAATCGTTTAACTAAAGATGGAAGGAGGGATGTCTTAATTTAGAGAATACTGTATATGGTTATGATTCATCTACCAGAGATTCTGAATATCATTGCATAAATTGTAGTTCAACCTTTGGATACAAAAATACTTTTTTTAAAGAATGTTTTTTCGAGTACCAATAAAGCGTAGATTTAAAAAATATATATTTTTTCGAGTATCAACAGGGGGTAGATTTCTTTCGAATACCAACAATGCTTCGATTTTTTAAACCATATTTTTTCGAGGCGTTGATCTTTTAAAAAATATATTTTTTGAGTACCATAAAAATAAATTAAAAAAAACAATCGATTAAGGATTAAAAATCGTGGTGATGGAAATTAGGTGTAAGATTTTTGAAGCGCACAAGGCGTAGTTTTTTTTCTTTTAAGAAACCTAACAACTAGATGGGTATTCATTTAAAATCAAATAATTCTATGCTACAAATACAAAGAGCGCCATAAAGCGGCGTTTTCCTGAACTAATATGTAATTTACCCATTTGTGGTTCGTATCTGTGGTATAAATACGAACAGCGACATATCGCGTCAATGATGTCTGAACTAATATGCAATTTAATTAGATTTTCAACAAACTCCCCTAAAGCCCCTACTACAACATTCTAGTTGCAACGTTTCTTCTGAAAAGGACCATTAAAAAATCCGCACCTTGTAGAGTATTTAAAACCAATCCTTTTGCAGCTTCTTTCGAATTTTTTTTTTCGAGGAAGCCAGTGAAGCGTTGATCTTTTAAAAATATATATTTTTTCGAGGCGTAGATATTTTTAACGAGTACATGTAATGCGTGGAGTTTTTAAAGAATATTTTTTCAATGCGTAGATTTTTTAAAAAATATTTTTTCGAGGCGTAGATTTTTTAAGAATATTTTTTTGAGTACAAAAAGGGGTAGATTTTTTTAAGAATATTTTTTTGAGTACAAAAAGGCTTAGATTTTTTTAAGAATATTTTTTTTAATGCCAAAAGGCGTAGATTTTTTTAAGAATAAGCGTAAAGGCGCAGATTTAATTTTTTTCAAGGCATAGATTAAAAAAAAAATTGCGAGGCGTAGATTTGGTTACTTTAAAGGGTTTCCTATTCCTGCATTGTCTGTACTGAGGCGTTTCGGTTACAATGAACAACTGGAGATGAGTAAAGACTATTTAAAACCTCCACTAAAAATACCACCTGGTAGTAGTACGGAATTATCGCATAGGGGTCAACAATTTTTGACAGCCCTATTTGAACGTTACGATAAGGATTGTGATGGTGCTCTATCGCCCGAGGAGCATAAAATGCTGTTCAGCACCTGCCCCCAGGCACCATGGTCCTACTCAACGGATATACGTAAATCGTGTACGGTAAATGAAAAAGGATGGGTCACCCTAAACGGCTGGATAAGTCGTTGGGCCTTAATGACTTTGGTCGATGTCAAGAAGACAATGGAATATTTGGCCTATATGGGATTTAATGTCCACGAAAATGATACTTAACTGGCTGCTATACATGTGACACGGGAGCGTCGTATCGATTTGGCGAAACGCCAAAGTAGCCGCTCGGTATATAAGTGTCATGTTATTGGCGTAGATTATTTAAAACACATTTTTTTCGACTAACGTTATGCCTATTTTTTTTAAAAAATATTTTTTTGAGGCGTAAATTTTTAAAAAAATATTTTTTAGAGGCATAGATTTTTTAAAAAATATTTTTTAAGGCGTAGATTTTTATTTATTTATTTTTTTTTTTGTTTTGAGGCGTAGATTATTTAACAAACATTTTTTCGACGCGTAGATTTAAAAAAAAAATTTTTTTTGAGGCGTAGATTTAAAAAAAAAATGTTGAGGCGTAGATTTTTTAAAAAAATCTTTTTTTTTTATTTAATTTTTTTGTTTTGAGGCGTAGATTTATTTTTTTTTGTTTTGAGATTTAAAACATTTTTTAAGGCGTAGATTTTTAATTTTTTGTTTTGAGGCGTAGATTTTTTAAACAATTTTTTTCGAGGCGTAGATTTTTTAAAAAATCTTTTCGAGGCGTAGATTTTTTAAAGAATATTTTTTCGTGGCGTACATTTTTTAAAAAATATATTTTCGAGGCGTAGATTTTTAAAGAAAATATTTTCGATGCTTAAATTTTTTAAAGAAATTTTTTTTGATGCCTACATTTTTTAAAGCAAATTTTTTCGATGCCTAAATTTTTTAAAGAAAAAAATTTTGATGCCCAAGTTTTTTAAAAGAAAATTTTTTCGATGCCAAAATTTTTTAAAGAAATTTTTTTTCGATTTTTTCGATGCCTAATTTTTTTTAAAGAATTTTTTTTCGAGATTTTATTTTTCGAGTACCTACAAAGCGTAAATTTTTTAAAGAATATTTTTCGAGGCTTAGATTTCTTAAAGAATATTTTGTTGAGGCGTACATAGTTAAAAGATTTTTTTCGGTTATCTACAAGGCGTAGATTTTTTAAACAACATTTTTCTAAGTACAGTATAAACTTGATAATCCGAACCTCGACAATCCGGATTATTCGGTAATCCGGACTGCATTTCACAACCCATTGCGTATCCTATAATCCGGATTGATTGACCTATTTGACTCAAAAATCCGGATTGTAAAGATACGTTACTTTTTATTTTAATAAAAAAATCGTTGCAAATTTAATTGAAAATGGTACCTATTATATTCAAAGTTCATATTTTTGAAATGAATAATTTTCATTTTTAATAAAAGCATAAAAATAATTAAATTATCACCAAATTAATATAAATTTAAACCAATTAATAAAACTCGATAATCCGGAAATCTCGGTAATCCGGATTGGGGTCTGCAATCAATTATCCGGATTAGCGAGTTTTTACTGTACCTATAAGCCAACAGCAGCTATTCAGCCAAAATGTTTATAGTTGGACTACACATCGATTTCGTATTAAATATTTATAGTGTGGATACAATTTTTCATAATAAAATCCTGTTGTCCAAAAATAAAACATCACTCTGTCTGAAATTATATATCGGAAAAAAATTTATATTGGCATTGGCATCATCGACAGTTCAAAAAAATACATTTTCATTTTTGAATTGTATTATTCTTTTTGAAGACAACAAACAATTTTGGAATGCATTGCAATTTATTTATTTTTTCTATTCTGTGTGTATTTAAATTTTAGAATTATAAACAAATTCTTTTATTTCAAAAAAGGATTATAATCAGCTACTATAAATATATATTTTTTCTATATCAAACTAAATTCAATTACTATATACAATTCTTGTTTTTTATTTAGTTTACTTTTCAAAAATATCCCTTGGACTTGTTTGAAACACGATTATAATCCAAAACGAAATATATATTTTTCTTTAAATATAAAATATACATTTTAGTAATAATCTATATTTTATTCTCTTTTTTCAAATTTTTTTCTCTCTAAATATATATACAAAAAAAAACAAAAAAAAAAAAACATTTATGGTGGTGTTTTTTGAAACAAAATGTCATATATAAACAAAAAATGGTTACTGGTGTGCATTCTAAAAAAAAAACTAAAACAAAATAATTGTCTATTTTTTGTGTGTGTGTGAAAAAACACCCCGGGGTGGCGTGTCTAAAAAACCAAACCCATATTTAAATGAAATACATTCAAAAATTAAAGACGCTTTCAAGCCGCATGGATATTATTTTACAAGCACAGGTTGGTACAGCTGTGGGAATCGGCGTAAGTTTTAATTGATCTCTACTAATCTCTCTCTATGTTCTTAATTAATAAGCAAATATCAATGTTTTCTTTTATTTTCTTCGATATATAAATATTTAAATAAATGTTGTGTGTGTGTGTGCGTGCGAGTCTTAACATAAAATCACCATCAAGCTAAGAAAAACTAAAACACCAACGCTACCTCCACTCCACCTACAATTCATCCACACCAACTATCTATTGCTAAACTATTGCCAATATTGAAAAGAGAAAAATAACCTGGCAAATAGTTTGCTGGAGCACTTACCACTTATCTTCAATCTCCGCTATTATTAGCTTTTATAATTTACATCAATCATTCACCAGTTGTGCTAATATTTTCAATTATTTATTTTTTTGTAAATATATATTTTTTTATTATTATTTTGAATTTTTTGTTGTAGTAAATAAATTATAATAACCATAAAATGTTCTAATGTTTTTTTTTTTTAATTTTATATTTTTGTATTTATGTATATATATTGTGATTATTAAAATAACTACACCACTTTGTTGTATTCTATAAAGATTGAAAAACAACTTTATAATAGCAATATAAAGATATTTTTTGAGTACCAATACTGTGTCGATTTTTTAAGAATATTTTTTTCCACTACCAATAAGGCTTAGATTTTTTAAAGAATATTTTTTGGAGTGCCCATAAGGCGAAGATTCTTTAAAGAATATTTTTCCGAGTTCCAATAAGGCGTAGATTTTTTAAAGAATATTTTTTTGGAGTGTCCATAAGGCGTAGATTTTTTAAAGAATATTTTTTTGGAGTGTCCATAAGGCGTAGATTTTTTAAAGAATATTTTTTTGGAGTGTCCATAAGGCGTAGATTTTTTAAAGAATATATTTTGGAGTGTCTATAAGGCGTAGATTTTTTAAAGAATATTTTTTTGGAGTGTCCATAAGGCGTACATTTTTTACAGAATATTTTTTTGGAGTGTCCATAAGGCGTACATTTTTTAAAGAATATTTTTTTGGAGTGTCCATAAGGCGTAGATTTTTTAAAGAATATTTTTTTGGAGTGTCCATAAGGCGTACATTTTTTAAAGAATATTTTTTTGGAGTGTCCATAAGGCGTATTTTTTTAAAGAATATTTTTTTTGAGTGTCCATAAGGCATAGATTTTTTAAAGAATATTTTTTTGGAGTGTCCATAAGGCGTATTTTTTTAAAGAATATTTTTTTTGGAGTGTCCATAAGGCGTATTTTTTTAAAGAATATTTTTTTGGAGTGTCCATAAGGCGTAGATTTTTTAAAGAATATTTTTTGGAGTGTCCATAAGGCGTAGATTTTTTAAAGAATATTTTTTTGGAGTGTCCATAAGGCGTAGATTTTTTAAAGAATATTTTTTTGGAATGTCCATAAGGCGTAGATTTTTTAAAGAATATTTTTTTGGAGTGTCCATAAGGCGTAGATTTTTTAAAGAATATTTTTTTGGAGTGTCCATAAGGCGTAGATTTTTTAAAGAATATTTTTTTGGAGTGTCCATAAGGCGTAGATTTTTTAAAGAATATTTGTTTGGAGTGTCCATAAGGCGTAGATTTTTTAGAAACTACTTTTTTGAGGCGCAGGTTTTTTAAAAACTACTTTTTTGAGGCGCAGGTTTTTTAAAAACTACTTTTTTGAGGCGCAGGTTTTTTAGAAACTACTTTTTTGAGGCGCAGGTTTTTTAAAGAATATTTTTTTTTTGAGTGTCCATAAGGCGTAGATTTTTTAAAAAATACTTTTTTAAGGCGTAGGTTTTTTAAAAAATATTTTTTCGAGGAGTATATTTTTTAAACAAATATTTTTTGAGGCATAGATTTTTTAAAAAGATATTTTTTGAGGCGTCGATTTTTTAAAAAAATGTTTTTTCAAGGCGTCCATTTTTTAAAAAATGTTTTTTCGAGGCGTATATTTTTTAAAAAATATTTTTTGAGGCATAGATTTTTTAAAAAATAGTTTTTCGAGGTGTAGATTTTTTAAAAAGAAAATTTTGAGGCATAGATTTTAAAAAATATATTTTTCGCGGCGAAGATTTTTTAAAAAAAATTTTCGCGGCGTAGATTTTTTAAAAAATGTATTTGAAAGGCGTAGATTTTTGAAAAAATATTTTTTTGATGCGTAGATTTTTTAAAAAAAAATTTTTTTTAAAGGCATAGATTTTTAAATTTTTAAAAAATATTTTTTCAAGGCGTAGATTTTTAAAAAAATAATTTTCCAAGGCATAGATTTTTTAAAAAAAAATATTTTTTCGCGGTGTAGTCTTTTTAAAAAATATTTTTTCGTAGCGTAGATTTTTTAAAAAAATTTTTGAAAAGCGTAGATTTAAAAATTTTTTTTTTTCAAGGCATCGATTTTCGAAAAAAAAAATTTTTTCGCGGCGTAGATTTTTTAAAAAATATTTTTTTGTGATTTGGTTTTTTTTAAAGTATTTTTTCGAGGCTTAGATTTTTTTAAGGCTATTTTTTCGATGCGTAGATTTCTTAAAAAAGCAGTAAGGCTTAGATTACTTGAAAAAAACAGTAAGGCTTAGATTTCTTGAAAAAAACTTTAAGGCGTAGATATTAAAAAGAATATTTTTTTCGAGGCGTATATTTTTTAAAGAAAAAGTTTGTTTTGTGCGTTGATTTTTTAAAGAATATTTTTTTGAGGCTTAGATTAAAATAAATTAAAAGAAAAAAATTGTTTAGTGCGTCGATTTTTTTAAAAATTTTTTTTCGAGGCTTAGATTTTTAAAAAAATATTTTTTCGAGGCATACATATTTTAACGAAATTTTTTTTCGAGGCGTAAATTTTTGAAAAAAAGGTTTTTAGGGGCAAAGATTTTTTAAAAAATATTTTTCGGTGCATAGATTAAAAAAAAATTAAATATATGTTAGGCATTGAATTCGCTCCCAATTTCATAACAAAGTGGTTTAGGCATTATTACTATTTACTTTTGCCAGATATGACCATTTTTTTATTTAAATAACAGTTTTATTTTTTATTTGTTTTCCCTCATTATTTTAATTTTTCACATTTTTTTTATAATAATAAATAAACTAAAAAGATATTTTCAATTGTTCCACAATTTACTACTTAATAATTTAATATTAATATATCACTTCTCCTCCCGTTCTTCTCATTATCTACAGTCATTTACGTCAATTTGGTCTTATGACAGAGGATCCGACATTATGGTGGAAAGCTGGTTTGGGTGTAGCTGCTGCCACAGTTTTGGGTTTTGTGGTCTTAAAGGCTGTACATGGCCTAACAACACCAACACGTTAAAGAAAGAAAGAAAAAACCAAGAGCAAACACAACAACAAAATACACAAATCCAGCCAGGCCCTGATACAGCAGCAGCGGACACAAGTGGACCAACATTTTTTTGTGTGTTTTCTTTAAGAATCCCATAACCACGTTGTGTTTGTTGTTGTTTGTGCATGTGTTGTATGTATATAGGAATTATTAATATTTAAAATCTTATAAGAACCAGAAGAAAAAAATTTGGAAATCACAACCAATTATTTTTTTAGTTTATAAACTCAAGGATCAAGCAATGTTTATTATACAAAAAAACTAAAGAAAAAGATAAAAAAACAAATCAAGACGACGACGTTTCCATTTAAGCAGTGCGGAAATGGATAAAATAGTGGATTGCTACAATCCTTAAAATCACTACCCAAAAAAATTGGTTTTATTTTTGTAATACACCAAACAAAACAAAAAAAAATCACAAAATTCACAATGAGAGAGTAATAAGAAAATCATTACATATATATATTTTTATATTATCAAAACTAACAAGATAATTCTCTATTAAATTCTAAAGAATGAAAAGAAAAGAAAAAAAAACTACACATACATATTCTGCTGTATATAAATATCTATATGATTTTCTTTTTGAAAAAATAAAGAACTCTATAGCTTCCTTTCTAATATCAAAAATTAGATATATTTTAAATGTCACCAAATCTATACACAAAAAATATATATATTCAAAATTTATTTTATGTAACTAACTAACATTTCTGCTAACACATAGTGTTTTTTATTAATTTAAATTTTATTATTTAAAATTTTCTTTTAGTATTTTTCATTATAATTTATGACATATGTAGTCTTTTCTTGAATTTTACTTGAAAAAAAACCAAAACAAATTTATATCATACCACCAAATCATTTCATTTATATGATATTTCTCTGGCAAAAATATTGTATAATTAATTAACTTTAGCAAAGTACTACAAAAAATAAAATGAAACCATTTACAAAACAAACAAACAAAAATACCAATGATGATAATGATGATGTATTTAGTTTTAAAACAATTATGTTTATTATTGTATAGTTAATAAAAACCAACAAACAAACAAACCACAACAACAAAAATTGAAAACATATATAAATTCTGAAGATAATAATTATTTAAATTAATGGCTTTTAATTTTGTGGGGGGGAGAGGAATTAAACAAATGTGGAAAGATTTTTTAAAGACTATAAGGGGAGACTATAAGATTTTTTTTTGTAGTGCCCATATGGCGGAGATTTTAGAAAGAATTTTTTGGAGTGCCCAAAAAGCGCATAATATTTTTTTAGAATACCCATAAGCCGTAGATTTTTGAAGAATGTTTTTTCTGAGTACGAATAAGGAATATATGTTTTAAAGAATGCCTTTTTCGAGTGTCGCATAAGGCGTAGATTTTTTGAAGAATGTTTTTTCGAGTGCCCATAAGGCGTAGATTTTTAAAGAATATTTTTTTTCGAGTGTCGCATAAGGCGTAGATTTTTAAAGAATATTTTTTTTCGAGTGCCCATAAGGCGTAGATTTTTTTTAAAGAAAATAAATTATTTCGAATATTTTTCGTATTACCAAAAAAGGTGTAGATTTTTTAAATAAAAAAATTATTTCGAATATTTTTTCTATTACCAAAAAAGGTGTAGATTTTTCAAATAAAAAAATATTTCGAATATTTTTTCTATTACCAAAAAAGATGTAGATTTTTAAAGAAATTTGTTGGAATATTTTTCCTATTACCAATAAGGTGTAGATTTTTAAAGAATTATTTTGGAATATTTTCCTATTACCAATAAGGTGTAGATTTTTAAAGAAAATTTTTTGGAGTACCAAAAAGTATTATTTGACGTCTAAAAAGAGGTAAATTTTTTAAAGAATTTTTTTCAAGTTTGAATAAGGCGTAGATTTTGTAAAGAATATTTTTTTGTAGCTTATTTGACGTATTTAAAAAAAAATAGGCTTGTTTTTTAAAGAATTTTTTCGGGTTTATTTCTTTATATTGTTGGTCGACTATAAGGTGTAGATTTTTTTGGGAATATATTTTTCACTGCTAAACATCAATGCATAAATATGGGTTTCTCAGGATACGTTCCATTGGCACTGTCCGACTACTAACCTCTAGAGGGCCACATGTCTTCTTATTTTACACAGTAAACTGTTATAAATGATTTCTATCTAAGATTCTAAAAACCATTTACCGTAAGTATTTCACAATGAATTCCACAATCACTTTACTTTTAAAGATTTCATTTTTTATTGTTATTAATCTTTTGTCTTTGAAAACATTTGTTGTTCTTATGCATCTTGTTTGTGTTTCTTGAGTGTTTTCTATAAAAGTAAGTAGATATAACTTAAATGTTGATTTTGTTTTTATTCATACATAAAGTAGATGAAATTAATTACAAAAAATAAAATACTTTATTTCTTAACTAGGGCAGTGGTGGTTGTTGTAGCTGGCGCCATACAATTACCATCGGGATAACGTTTTTGAAATTGTGTTATAAGTTCAGGATCAACTAAACGTATACCATCTAGCTGATTGCCTAATGTTATCCAATTCGGTTGGACATTATGCGGCCGACCGAATAATTCAATTTTACGCGAGCCGGGACTTAGACGTTCGATGATGCCATAAATTTCATCGGGTTTGTGGGATGTGGCACGAACCTCGGCCACAATGACATCTGTAAAAGGAAAGTGAAAATTTTGTTTTTATTTTTGTCTACCAGAGAAGTGGAATAGTTAGTGTTAACCTCCATCTAAGCCTCGATTGAGATTTTTAGGATTTCCTTTCATGCCCACAAGACAATGTTCTTTGCCGTGATTAAGCCAATGTCCTGTACGACCGGTACGTATGATACGTTGCAATTGATTGGTTTTAACCCAAATAAGTTCATCAACACGCTCATAGCTGTACAAAGAAGTATTTTTTAATTATATAAAAAGAATTATATTATATCTACTTACCCCCACAGCGTAAGACATTCCCGTCCCAATTCCATGGCACGTCCAGTGACCCAAAGAAATATAAGACCATCATCTTGTAAAGCCGGTACTCCCAACTGTCTCATTTCGTCATCAGACATTGTACCTATAATCAAAACAATATTTTTTAACATATCGAAATTTTTAATTCTATAAACAAACCCTCTTACCATAAGGCAACTCCATGTGAATATCCCATGGTGGATCAGCCATGACAACAGCAAATTTACCCAATACTGTCATATCCAAGTAGCGCAAATCACATTGAATCCATTGTGGCGGATAGAGCGTGACATTTGGATCAACACTACGTTTAATACAACGATTTGTCTTTACATCAACCGGTTTATTTGTATTAATATTTGGCAATGTATCGACCTCATAGTGAACATATTTACATGTTGCCATGTGGAAGCAAGTGTTTAGGAAACTACAATCACCCAACGATTCATCAGTATGGGATTGTATGATTTTTTTGAAATGCAATTTTGTACATTTACTTGTCGTCTCAGTGCTGCAAGCATCTTCGGTATTATCTTCTTCCGCTGTGCCCTCATCCTCCTCGCCGCCATCCTCTTCATCGGGTTCTTTATTTGTATCCGTAATAATTTCACCATCTTCGGCGCCAGAATCTTCACAAGTTTTTTCCGTTTTATTCGCGTCTTGTCTATCATCGGTGGTTTCGTTTGGTTTCATACGTTTCGCAGCACTTTCTTCATTGCCATTGGCGTTGCTGCTATCAGTTGCGGATTTATTTTCATCTACGGCAGCCGCTACGGGTCTTTTTTGTTTTGCCAATTTAAGTTTTTGTTTTTGCAATTGTTGTTCTTTTTTCTTTTTAGCCTCTAATTCGGCAGTGGCTTGTTGGGCTTTTAGGCATTCCACCTTAGTGCCATGTGGACAAAATTCCATTACTTGGGCACCACCATGTGATTTGAATTTTTCTGCAACGGAACGTTCTTTGGCAGTGGGTTTTGTCAACAGTTCAAGAATTTCTTCACCAACTTGTTTGCTTTGTTTTTCACGTGTGGAAGGCATGGAGAGGAGAGACTAAGAAAAATAAATACTATTAAATGGATTACTGTCCATTACTGGAATATTTACCATAATATCATCAGAATCAGCATTATTGGAGGTCTCCTTTCGTTCCGAGCTCTCTTCACTGTCATCGGGTTTGTCATTGCTAATGCTGTCTTCCAATAAACCTTCTTCTTCATCAACTGCAAGACAGAAACCATATTACCATATTCTTCTGCCACATTTTTTATAAATATGAATGTATGTACTCACATAATATTTTATATTTCCTTCGTATCTCTTCAGTTAAATCATAATTATCATTGATAAATGCCTTATAAATATCCAATAAAACTTTTGTCTCCACGGATATAACTTCACAACCCACTTCGCCACCAATTGTAACCCGTTTAATACAAATTGCTCCCTGCTTGGCCATTTTATTGAGAATATAATTCACACTGTCCTTTCCGACGGGTGTTTTGGTTATTGCCGCCACCTTCTGCAGTAGTTGTGTGGATATTATGGGCAATATCAGCGTCTCAGAACTTAAGATTTCCATTAGGGCCTGCTCAACAGCCGTATCGGATTCTAAATAAAATTTATTTTATTTTCAAATATTTTTGTATAAAAATTTGTGTTCTATCATACCATTTTCACTCTTTCCCACCAATGAAACGTTCTTAACATCATCCTCATTGGTATCCTCTTGTTTTGTTGACGGCGAGCCGGTAGACGCCAAAATGCCATGGCGTTCCTTTTTACGTTTCTCTAGCTTTTCGCGTAGATTATTTCGTTTATTTTTCAACGCCTTAATGTCATCCCAGGCATCCGTCATTATATTACGGTGGTATTTTATAATTTAAAGAATTATTTATCAATAATTTAACACTTTTCAATTAATTTTCTTAGAAATTGTCCACACAACGCCACATAAATGCCCTACAAACTCTCTCGCACACAGCTGGGAGCAAATTGGCATTCACTGTGAATTGATAACAACACAATCATATGCAACTGTTGATGCATACTAAATTGCGAGTGTATTCGACACCTTTTTAATCATGGAAAACACATTCATTTCTAAATATTATATTAAACCTGTTTTTCGACTTTATTAATTATTACAAATGTTTAATGTTTATCGTTTTTAACTATTTGCATTCTTAAAATAATGAACTGTTAACACTCCCACCCCTGTAATCAAAACATATGAGTAAAAAGTAACAAGTAACTAGTTCACATTTTTCGCTTTAAAGAATAGCTTAGTTGAACTAATTCTTTTGGAAGAATACAGTTCTTGTTTTTTGCGTAGTTTTTTTAATATACGCTTAATTAAATAAAAATAATTAAGAAATCAGCTAACTAATTAAAATTTACATTCTGCGTTGTCAATTTGTAATTTAAGGGGAATGGCGACAAGGAAGAAACAAGGAAAAGAAATGAAATTAAGGTGAAACAAAATATTGCAATATGTGATCCATCTTATCGGCTGCAACAGCTGTTTTTCAACCTTTTACCCCTTCCCATTCGTAAACATAATGTATTTTCATGTCGTTTGCTTTTTCCCACCATTCATAACATGATTTCAATTCATTGATTAACCATCACATACTGTTTGTAACAACGTTAGTTCGTTGGCTCATTTCAGTGAACAGTGCAATTGAACTGACTTGTTCCTCTTGTCAGTGGAATTCAGCAAGGAAGGCAGTTGGACCAAAGAGTATTCATAAAATTAATACAAATAAAATAAATTATCACAATGTTTGGTTGGAATATCAGAGATTATGATATTAAACTAGAATTATCACGTTGTTCCAATGGAGTGGTGTACATGGCCAAATATTTACCCAATCAACAGTATGTGACCGTGAAAAAATATCACCTGGATCGGAATGATAAACAAATAACTGATAGCATACAGGACGACATCATGGCCATGCGGCTATTTAGCCATCCGAATTTACATAAGTTCCATACAGCATTTGTTAATGACAGTGATTTGTTTGTGGTCTCACCGCTAATGTGCTTTGGAAGTTGTCGTGATTCTATTAGGAATATTTTTACAACCGGTAAGTAAAGAAGATAATCAAATTTATTTTTTACAAAGAGTATAAATTCCTTGATTTGTTTTCCAGGATTTCCCGAAATCTTCATTGCCCTTATAATGCGTGATGTCTTATCCGGCCTGGAGTATTTACATCGTCGCGGTTATGTTCATCGTTCCATTCGTGCTAGTCATATACTCTTAAATCAAACCAAAGCAGTATTAACAGGATTCCGCGATTGTACTAGTTTTATATCACACGGTGGACGTGTTACAGTTCTACATCAACTACCTCCGAATAGTATACGTAGCCTAAATTGGTTAGCACCTGAAGTTTTGGAACAAAATCTAATTGGTTATACGGAAAAATCGGATATTTATTCCATTGGTATTACATGTTGTGAATTAGCTAACGGGGTGGAGCCATTCGCTGATTCTCCACCAACGTTTATGTTCACCGAAAAGATACGTGGTAATGTGCCCACGTTATTGGATCGTTCCACATGTCCTGGGGTGGATGAAATGATTGGTGAGTGGGCAATTTTAAATTAAAAATATTTAAGCATATTGTATGATTTTTCGTAGACTTTTTTCAACGATTTTTTTTATAAAAATATAGAAAAAATTTCGACGATTTTTTTCTATAAAAATATAGAAAAAAATTCGACGATTTTTTTTCTATAAAAATATTGAAAAATTCGACGATTTTTTTCTATAAATATATAGAAAAAATTTCGTCGATTTTTTTCTATAAATATATAGAAACAATTTCGTCGATTTTTTTCTATAAATATATAGAAAAAATTTCGTCGGTTCTTTTTTTTAAATATATAGAAAAAATTTCGTCTAATTTTTTTCTATAAAAATATTGAAAAAATTTCGTCGATTTTTTTCAATTAAAACATAGAACAAATTTCCTCGAATTTTTCTCTATAAAAATTTGTTGATTTTTTTCTATATTTATTTTTTTTTCTTTAAGAAATAATTGCCACTGCCAATAAAACTGATACCACAGTTGCTGCCGAAACCCAACAAATCTATTTACAACGAATGTTCAGCGACGAATTCCATCAATTTACGGAGATTTGCATGGAAAAGAAACCGGCCAATCGTTGGTCGGCCCTCAAGCTCCTATCCCATTCATTCTTTAAACAATGTCGCCACAGCAGTATTTTGGATGTGACACAGCGTTTTGGAATGCAAGTATCCGACTATGAAGAATTGAGAGGTAAATCAAAAAATTAAATTCCATAATTTGTAATTGTTATTAATGTTTATAATTTATTTTTTATTTATAAAAAACAGATGAAAGTTTGCAGTTAAACCAGGAATTGAATGACTTAAATTTAAATGACAATAATACTTGGGATTGGGAATTTGATTGAATAGAATAGAAACAAATTGTAATATTGGAAATTAAACAAAAAGAAAACTCTCCATAGTGGATATGTAATAACCACGAGAGAGAATTATAGAAAACAAAAATTATGGCATGTCTGTAACTTGTGTGTGGTTAATCAAAATTAAATTGTAAGTAAATATTTTGTTAGTTAAAAATTGAAAATAAAATATATATTTAAGTTTGTATATTTGTTGGTTTAAATATCCTTAAAACAAAACACAAATTATTGGAAAAAAATTAATTAATTTAGGGAATATGGGTTTTTATAAATGCAGTTTTGTTTTTGTTTTTTTAATAAACTATAGGCAATTGAATACTTTTTTAAGATACTTTTTTGAGTTAACTACAAAAATGTTTTTAATTTAAAAGGTTGGTTTTTTTTAGAAAATTTGCTGGAATAATAACTCAATTAAATTAAATAATTTATGTAAAAAATCTACATTTATGTATAAAAAATTGGTATGTTGTAGTTTTTTTTTTTTTGTTATTTAAAGTACATATGTGATATAGTGTATTTTTTGGCAGCCATGCTCCCTCCTCCTTTTCAAGACTTCTAACCATTCATGACCAAACGTACAAATTCCTCATAATTTACATTGCCCTGGGAATCTTCTTGATTGGCCAACAGCTGTTCCACCTCTTCATCGGTTAGTTTCTCACCCAATGTTGTAAGTAGATGTCTTAATTCGGCACATGAAATGAAACCACTGGCATCTTTGTCGAAATGACGCAAACCTTCAATGAAATCATCTGCGGTATCACCAGAACGGGCCTTTGAAATGGCCTGATAAATGGGTAGGAAGACTTCAAAGGAAATGCGCTCATCAGGTTTTAACTGGTGGGTGCATTTTTTCACATCCGATTCAGTGGGATTTTGGCCCAAGGCACGCAAACATTCACCAACCTGGCTGACATGGATTTTGCCATCACCACGATTATCAAACAAGTTGAAGGCTTCTTGGAATTCTGGAAAAACAGAAAGACATACAAAGATTAATATAAATATAGAAAAATATTCGACGAAATATTTTCTATATTTATTATAGAAAAAAAATCGACGAAATTTTTTTTTATACATTTCTATAGAAAAAAATTCGACGAAATTGTGTCTATATATGTATAGAAAAAATTTATGAAATTTTTTCTATATTTTTATAGAAAAAATTCGTCGAAATTTCTATATTTTTATAAAAAAAAATTCGTGGACTTTTTTTAATATTTATTATAGAAAAAATTCGACGAAATTTTTTCTATATATTTCTATAAAAAAAAATCGACGAAATTTTTTCTATGTTTATAGAAACAAACTCGTCGAGATTTTTTCTATATTTTTATAGAAAAAAATTCGTCGAAAATTTTTCCTATATTTTTATAGAAAAAAATTCGACGAAATTTTTTCTATATTTTTATAGAAAAAAATTCGTAAAAATTTTTTCTATATTTTTATAGAAAAAATTCGTTGAGATTTTTTTCTATATATTTATAAAAAAAAATTCGTCGAAATTTTTTCTATATTTCAATAACAAAAAAATATATAAAATTTTTTCGATTTTTTTTTTTTATAAAATTTTCTTATATAAAAATATCAAAAAGATCGATGTTTTTTATATTTTTATAGCAAAAAAATTGTCGAAATATTTCCTAGATTTTTTTAAAAATGTTTTACTAAAAAAAATCGAAAAGTTTTCTCAATATTTTTATAAAAAAAAATTGTACCAATTTTACTTTTAAAGAAAAAAATCGAAAAAGAAATGTTAAATTTATTTTTGTAAGAAAAATTCGAAAATTGTGTTCCTCTGTTGGACGAATTTTTTGCTAAATTTCTAAGGAAAAAAATTCCACAAAATTTGTTTCGATAATTTAATAAAAAATTCGCCGGAATATTGTTGTATATTTTTATAGGGAAAAATTCGACGAAATTTTCTCTTTTATTTTAATACAAAATTTACTTATTTTTTGTGTATTTTTAATGAAAAAAAAAGTGAAAAAAATTTTTTGTATCACAAAGAAAATCAATTGTCTGTTTTTAGAATCGATTATCAAATCACTGTTCTGCAATTTTCTCCTTAATTTTTCATTTTCATTACCTTCAACTGTGGTAAAGGTATATTTAACAACGGGCTCATAAAGATACATTTTTCTTGCAAATTATGAATAACAAGAAAACTTAAATTTTCAATTAAATTATTTTTTTTTATATTTTTCAACCTTCTAAAAAAATTTTCGATGGTTTATTGCGCTCTTTGTAACTGTTTAATAATTTAATAACAACTAAATAGTTTGTTTTGTGGCATTGCTTTGCTGTCTGTTGTCTAAACCCCAAAAACCACAAACAAGGAGAAAAAAAAAACGGTTGAGGCAAGTTGACGTTTTTCACATTCCCTCTCCGCCCCGGGTGATTGTTTTTCCATTCTCTGTGACTTTGTGGTTTTTCTCAGAGCTTGTTTGTGAGTGTGTGTGTTTTTCTGATTGAACGCATATTGTGTTTTCATTTCAAATAATATATCGCGTCGGCTATACCAAATTTGTCTTTATGGCTTGGGTTTTGATTTTTTTGTTTTTGTTTTGCTTTATTCGGTTCTATTCTAATCCACGAAGCTGTAATGATTTGTATGGGTGCGTAGTATGAGAATCAATAAAAGAGGAGGAGTATAAAATTTCACAGGCAACAACAAAATGTTATAAAAAAAAAGATTTGAAAAACATTTTTTTTATTTAAAAAAAATTATAAAAAAAGGAAATAATTTAAAAAAAAAAAAACGAAAAAATTTATAAAAAAAATTGAAAATTTTTATAAAAAAAATTGAAAATTTTTATAAAAAAAATTGAAAATTTAAAAAAAAAATTGAAAATTTTGTATAAAAAATTGAAAATTTTGTATAAAAAATTGAAAATTTTGTATAAAAAATTGAAAATTTTGTATAAAAAATTGAAAATATTTATAAACAAATTGAAAATTTTTTATAAAAAAATTTTTAAAACTTTTCATTTTCATAAAAACAAAAATCAGCGAAATTTTATTTTTTTTAATGAAAAAAAAGAAAATTTTTCAACGATTTTTTTATTGAAATGAAAAAACAGAAAATTTCGACGAAATGGAAAAACGATAAGGGAAACAATATAGACAATTTTTTATAAAAATTTCTATGGTATTAGTAGAGAAATTATTTTTTCTAAATAAAAAAATTATAGATGGCTGATCGAGCTTGAGGTCAATATTTGTATTTATTTATTATTTTCCAATATTCATTGAATTTCATTTTATTGGAAAATAATAAATAAATACAACTATTGACCTCAAGCTCGATCAGCCATCTATAATTTTTTTATTTAGAAAAAATAATTTCTCTACTAATACCATAGAAATTTTTTATAAAAAATTGTTTCCACTATCGTTTTTCTATTTCGTCGAAATTTTCAATTTTTTTATAAAAAATTTTAAATTTTTTTATAAAAAAATTACAATTTTTTTATAAAAAATTTTCAATTTTTTTTATAAAAAATTTTCAATTTTTTTATAAAAACTTTTCAATTTTTTTATAAAAAATTTTCAATTTTTTTATAAAAAATTTTCAATTTTTTTATAAAAAATTTTCAATTTTTTTATAAAAAATTTTCAATATTTTTTATAAAACTTTTCTATTTTTTATAAATTTGTTCGTTTTTTTATAAATCGAGCTTGAGATCAATATTTGTATTTATTTACTATTTTCCAATATTTCGAAATTCATTGAATTTCATGTTATTGGAAAATAATAAATAAATACAAATATTGACCTCAAACTCGTCAGCCATCTATAATTTATTAAACATTCGAAAGGTCGAAAAATCATTAACATAACTAAATAAAAAATATAGAAAAATTTTTTTTCAAAAAATCACATCGAATAAAGCTTGAAAATAAAATCACCAAAAATTGTTTTATTACTAAATATTCCCCCTTTTTAAAAGACCGTCTTTGATTGTTGTTCATAATGATGGAAATGCCTACAAAATCGAATGATTTATTATGTGTGTGTACATCTCATTTTGTTGTGCAGTATTTTGTTTTTTTTATTTTTTTCTTGAAAATTCAAACAAAAAAACTGGCTTTAGATTGTCACACCTTTTATGGAATATATTTGAAAAATATTGTGAAAAACTTGCAAATTTTGGCATTGAATTCTTTGTCGTGCATTTTTGGTTAAGTGGATTTAACAAGCAACTGAATATAAATAAAAAACAATATATGAGAAAAAAAACTAAAAAAATAAATGGTCTATCTACAGAGTGGACGTTAAAAAAAAAATTAGAGCCCTTGGATTTAAAAACAAAATCGTTTATGCCCTTTACCACACTGTGGTACAGGGTGATATGTCTTTGTGCATATGTTTGTAACAGGCAAAAGGAAATGAGATAGACACAAGGTTCCTTTTGAGAATATGCATAGAATCACTTTCTAAGTCGATTTCTGCATGTCCGTCCGTCTGTCTGCCTGTCCATGTTTAATTGTAAAGAAAGCACAGACCGCATTTATTATTCGTATTGGATGAAATTTGGCACAGCTCATTCATTTGGCCCAAGGACGAACCCTATTGAAATTGAAAAAAAAATCGGTTCCGATTTAAATATAGCTCCCATCTATATTTTCTTCCGATTTAATGTAAATGGTGCACCAAAGTCCCTATATATCTTTAGATTTGAGCGGAATTTGGCACAGCGTACTGAATAAATTCTAGAATAATGTGTGCTATGTTTCGTGAAAATCGGTTCAGATTCAGATATAGCACCCATATATATTTTCTTCCGATTTAATGTAAATGGTGCATCAAAGTCCGAGCATATTTTTCGATTTGCGCGGAATTTGGCACAGCGTACTGAATAAATTCTAGAATAATGTGTGCTATGTTTCGTGAAAATCGGTTCAGATTCTGATATAGCTCCCATATAAATATATATATATATATATATATATTTTCGTCCGATTTTAGATAAATGGTGCACCAAACTCCTAATGTTTGTCCAATTAACACAACGTATCAAATTGAGTCTTGAATGACGTTATTGGGGTTCCATATGTATTTCGAACGGGTGTCTGATTGAGATCGAATTGTGAACAGTGCAGCGTAGCGAATATCGTGTGTCAATTTTGCTATAAATCATTTTCCATAAATTTATCCCATGGTACGCAGATGACTCCAAATCTGACCGAATAATATAAAATTTATCATAGTTTGCAGAAAGACATGAGTGTGTTCCTTCGAGCGACCATTGACATACAATTGTAAGGATACATATGTACAATGTACCCAAAGTGGTGAAGATTATCATATAGTCGGCCCAGTCCGACTTTACTACTTTCCTTACTGGTTTTATTATGTTTTAGGGTCGCAAGACGGGACCCAAAGACAAGGCTTGAATTTTTTAAAAAATATTTTTTTTTTTGATTTTGGTCCTTAGATAGTCATGGATTAAAAAAAAATTTTTTAATATTTTTAAGGGCTAAGACAATGCATGGATTTTTTTAATATTTTTATGGGTAATAAGGCAGGGTTAGTCCTGGATTTTTTAAAAATATTTTTATGGGTTAGTATAAAGCGACGTGGATTTTAAAGATAGTCTTGCATTTTTTATATATGCCCTACACAACTATGTTGTCAGGGTATTATAGTTTTGTGCAGCCCCAAAAGTTTATATCGCCACAAAATATTGGTCCTAGACCCACCTTTAAGTATACCGATCGTCATATCTCGACTAGCTGAGTCCATCTATCTAGACATGTGAGTCCGTCCGTCTGTCCATTATAATTTGTAAACACGATACAGGCCACATTTATGGACCAAGAAAGTTTGCATGTAGGATGGGTTCTCGCCAATGAAGACCCCTATTGCTTTTGGTAAAGATCGGTAAATATTTAGGGGATGAAATGGACCAAAAACTTTATTTTTGTTTGATTTTCTGGTCGCTCCAGAGGCCGCAATTATGGCCAAAACATCGCGAAATTTTACATAGAGAAGGGGATCGGATCAAATAATAAGCATGCCTGTTTTGATAAGGATCGGTCAATATTTAGCGGGTCAAATGGACCCTGACTTTTGTGTGGAAAATTACAAAATTTGTATTCTATGGCGTATAGATTCAAACCTGAAGGACATAGACCCGAAAAGTTGATAGTATATCCAAGGGCATTGGTTGACCTTTAAATTGATACCAATTATATGGTCGTATGTACTCAGATGTGGGAGTTAAACTTAAACATTTACAGGTGCTTATGTATTCAGATATTATTTAGTAACCCTTTACCACACTAGATGGCGGAAATATAGCGCTGATCGCTTTAAAATGTTCCATGAAGTTCCAGTTATGGTCAAGGATAACGCCTATAACTTCCGGCGACGATCAGATAATTATATTGTGATGAAGTGGACCCAACACTTAATTTTTTGTGTTTTTTCCAGTCGATCTATTGGCTCCAATGGGAATAAGAAGATCACAACACATGGGATGGGAATCTGGACAAGTAATTAGAAGGGTTGTACTGAACATTAGTAATAATTGTCGGCCTCTAGTTGGTCCAGAGGGTACAAATATCGCGAAATATTGCCCAAGCTAAGAATTTAAATCCACAGAATGTTAGTTTTTCGTGGAAGTTGTGTAGGGTATCATATGGTCGGCCCCGGCCGACTATACTGCTTCGCTCACTGGTTTAAAAATATTTTTGGGTCCCTTGATTTTTGTAAAAATAATTTTTCAGGCTTCTAAGATTTTTGAAAAATATTTTTTTAGTGTGCTTAAATATTTTAAAGTTTTTCGAATTAAAAAAATATTTTTTAGTGGCCTAAGAATGTGTTAAATGCTTTAATAAAATTTATGGGGTCCCTGGATTAAAAAAATAGGTTCCCCGAATTTTTATGAAATATTTTTTAGGGTCCCTAAATTTTTTCAAAATATTCTTTAGTTTACTCGGATTTTTAAAAAAAATATTTTTTAATATCGTTGATTTAAAAAATATATATTTTTTAGGGTCCTCGCATTTTTAAGAAATATTTTTTAGGTTCCTTGACTGTTTAAAAAACAATCTTATGGTCTTTTTGGACTTTTAAAAAATTTTTTGGTTTAAAAAAAATATTTTTTAGGTTCCTGGAATTTTAAAAAAAATATTTTTTTGGGTCCTTTTTTTTAAATTTTTTTAAAAAATATATATATATATATATATTGGCAATGCAAATTTTTCTATTAAAGATTTTTTTCAAAAAAAAAAAAAAAAAATTATATTTTTTGAATAACACCCTATAATTTTAAAAAAATATATTTTTTAGGTTCTTGGATATTTTAAAAATATTTTTTTAATGTCCTTGGATTTTTTTTAATATTTGTAAGGTCCTCGCAATTAAAATTCTATTTTTACCAAAAAATTTCATATTTTTTGTATAACAATATAATACCTTATATATTTATATCTGAATCTAAAGCAAATCAAATGAAATTATGAAGAGATATTTTCGTCATCTACAACAAAATATTCTATAGATAAGATAGAAATTTTTAGAATTTAATAAATTAGATAGTCATTTGATATTTTTAAAAATATAACGAAAGGCAAGCAATGCACAAAAAAAAATCTAATGACGACATTAGGACAAAATTTGTGGCACTGCATTATTTTGTAGTAGTAGATGTATAGTGGTTTCAGGAAGCGATCTTGGCCTAGTGACTAAGTTCACAATTCATAAAAAATAAACTGAATTGAATAATCTATTCTAAAATACATTTTAAGAAACTGGAAATGAAGGCACAATTCATATAGAAATGAAGTAAAATATTTGCCAAAGGAAAATAGGGTTGAAGCAGAATAATTGCCAAGCGAACTGTAGTCGAAATTATAGTCGTCATAGTCCACAAGAAATCTTGTAACTATAACAAATGCAGAATCAAAACCCAATGCCATTAAAGACAAAAGTATTTACATAATAATAAAAAAAAGTTCTACTTTTCAATACCAACCACAAGGGATAATAAGTAGCATAACAATGGCTATAGTATAGAATATCGTTGTTTATCCATTCATAAAAAAATTACAAATACTTTGTGGATTACAAATACCAACAAAAACGGCTTTGTGTGTTTCTAATAGAATTGCAAATCAATTTCAAATACTATTATTATTAATAGTATACACACAACAAATACTAAGAAAAAACCCCAATAATGTATCTTATCACACAATTGGCTTGACAATAAAATTTAAGATTAAAACGTTTATAAATTATTAATAGTTTATGATATGATGGGTATGTGTATATGTTTGAGGAGTGTGTCTGTATTATTAGAAATAAGAAAACGAAAAAAAATAAGGAGTGCAAAAAATCAGCAAAATAGAATAAGATCGGAAAATTGAAAACAAAAAAATGGCAGTTACAATTGCGTAATACCTACAGTATTAGCAAATACAGATTGTGACAAATCTAAAAAAATAAATAAATAAAAAAAGAAAATCAAGATAAAATTGTCTCTTGAGAATGCATTGGAAATGATTGCCAACTAAGCGATCAGTAACAAGGCCTGGTGGGTATGCGGAGGGGTGAACACACACATTCAGTATGCTCTTGATTTGTAAACATTACCTTATAAGGTAAATTGTGTTAAGACAAAACGAAAAAGGCAATGTTTTTTTGCCAAGCCGTATATAGAAAAAATGTAAAAAAAATCAAATGCCACAAACAAAAAAATAGGCATTTTCCACAATAAATCCCATGGAAAAATCATATAAATTCAATGTTTTAAATTTCCAATGGAAACATTTAACAATTGTTTATCGTCTGCAAAAGATCGTGGCAATAAATTACTAGATATCAAATTAAACGGGACAACAAATGGAGAGAAGCCTAGCAGCTCATTGGGGTTTTCAGACTTGACTTGTCACTTCATGACTAAACTATAAATAATAATTCCCTAAATTTCGAAAACCATAACATTACAATTGTACTGATTTTTTTTTTTTTGGTTGTCCAACAAAGGTATATCGATGAGCTGGCACAAAGATATCACAACGTATTTTTGTTTTACATACAATGGCAAAAAGTAAAGGTAAATTGCCCCCTTGAAGATTTCAAAAAGACGACAGTGAGTGAGTGATTTGTTTACTTTGTGCGGTCTTCTGCTGAAACATGACTCACACCCACAATAAAGAAAAAAAAACAAAAAAATTCGAAAATCAAACTGCCGACTCCCAAAATAATAAATTAAAAAATACCGCAGACAACAGCAACAACAACAAAACTCGTTTACGTCAACTCCCCAATATCAACCAACCGCACACATCCATGAATTGGTTGATCCAAATGAAAAACTTCTTTGTACACTTCCTCCTCCTCCTCCTGCTTTCTTCTTCTATTGTTCATTCATTCTATCACTCACTTCAATTGATTTTTCATGTTTTTTCTTGCACTTCTCTTTTTTTTTTTGAACTCACCAGCTAATTGATCTTCGGAATAGTTGGCCTGTAACGAATAATGAAAATATTATTTAGTTGTTGTATTTTTTTTTTTGTTATTTTATGCTTTCTATTACCATTTTATTTATTTGATATTCCCCGGGTGTATTAAAATCTTACAATAAATTGGGTTTCACTTGCAAAAACTACCAATAAACTTTTGGAATGTGTCACGTCTAGGGATCAGTAAATCGACTTTTGACTAGGGATAAGTAAATCGACTTTTGACTAGGGATAAGTAAATCGATTTTCGACTAATCGACCCATTATTGGCGATAAACCACAAATGGCCGTTGTTACACAATTATTAACATTTCCGTATAGTATATTGACACATTCGATTATAAATCGACTAGATTAACCAGAAACACCTTAAAATTTGATTTATACAAACATATTTTAAGAATATCTCTATTTATTTGACATATATACAGTGGAAATGACAACTTAAACGACAATTAAATGATTTATTAAAAGAAAACAAATTCGATATAAATGCGCTTTAAACGTCTCGATATACTTTATTATGACAGAAATTCCAATCAGCTGATGACTGATAATATTTAATTTATCGCTAATGATAATGTTACAATGATGGTCTCAAGATCTATTAATAAGGTCACCAAGATAGCAATCGAAATCGGAAAACAGCTGTTTTTTCTCAAGTCTAATGTCAAAAATTTCGACTGTGTTTACGTTTTCATAATGGAAGTCAATTCACAATAATGCATTTTGACAGCAAACTTGAGAGGTATCGATAATCAGCTGGTCTCCCTTGGTGACCTTATTTATAGGCCATGGATGGTCTGTTCCAGAACCTGCAAGAATGTAGATTTTTTTACTACGATAACATTTTTTCCTTTATGATATCGAAAAAAATAGTAAAAATTAGTAGATTCTTGCAGTACGGGAACAGTCCATGAATGAACAAGCATTTGCAATCTATGACGAATGTTCGCATTGTAAGAAAAAAATCACGAACGATAAAACTTCACTGCTGGGCATATTTAAATACCGGAGGACATTTAATATAGAACAATTTATAATTTCCTCTTTATGGACCTTTAAAATCTCTTGAAATTCATCCATAGGTGTATGCTACAAATTCCCAACTGCCCTTAAAATCAAGAATATTCTAATATTTAGCAACGCGCGTTGGCATTTATCCACCGGTATTTTTAGGGGATTTTCTCAACACATTCATAGGTACACATTGGCTTCCTGATTAGAAATATGTGGTCCAAACATACTGAAATACGGGCCTCTATCGTCTCTCGTGCTTTCGTCTCCTTGCTAGGAGATAATTTTTTGTAGGACGTGTAGAAATAAGTCCATAGGTGCACATTGGTCCTTTGCCAAAATCTTCGGCGGAACACATGATTTTGTTGCGCAGTCTGTATTTATAATCTATCAATGGGAGAAATTTGCCTCCCAGATGCGGCTACATACAAAAATCTTTTTGTTAATAAAAATAAACAATGAGAAATAAATAATTTTTTGTTAATTGTGGTCAAAAATAATTGCCAGCATAATTTTGTTTTTGACCTGTGCATTTTCTATGAAATTAAATTTCATATTTTATGTACACATGTGTTTGTATTGTTTTGAATATCATGTTAAATAAGTACTTTTCGTATACATGAGTACCTACATACTTTCAAAACCACCTGATTATATAGATGCTACTTCTCAACCACAAAGGGGGAACACATTCGAGGATTCAGGCCAGATATGTTAAGTTAGCTTTGTATGAAATGTCAATTTAAAAAGCCATATCAGAATCAAACTTGAATTTGGACGCCGTTCTCCTTTATTCTTGACAATCCTGAAGTCCTCTTTTGTGTTTCCCCCTTAATTCCCATTCCAAATGTCAATTTTTTATCATTAATCATTCACATGCTACGAAATTGTAGTACTTTTTGGATACTTATTGTTCGAATGTCCATTTTTTTCTTTGCTCATCTATTCTCATTTCAAATTTAAGAGTTCTAGCTCTACCGGATCGCCAAATACAAATGATTTCACATTCAGTAGGTTTTAGTACTTTTCGTGCCATTCTAGTACGATTTTTTTTAAAACCCTAGCCTTATCTGACACCCATGTCATAACTATACAAGGTTTCATGTAGTCATATGTTTCCAATTTTTTTTATTTATATATTTGCTTTTGACAACATTCAGTTTTCAAAATTTAAATGAAAATTCTTTCCTTCGATATGTACGGATAACATGTGTTCAGTGGCAAAAAATGTTAACTCGATTATATTTTTAAATATTTTGAAGTTCCCTGCCTCTAAAATCTTTGGACCAAAAGTGACTGTCACCCCAAATTTCAAGATTCTAGTTTCAGCAGTTTCATCTGGGCGTTAATGAATCGTTAAGTAAGTCAGTCAATCACTTTACTCTTTTATTAGTATAGATTTGACAGAAGAAGCCACTACACTACATAGACGTTCCCAAGACAATTGGATATACGCTCCACACGGCCAGGGATTGTCAACTCAGTGACAGCTGTCCCAAACGAAAGTTTTTTCCACAGGTTAGCAAATCATGTCGGCAGCTTTATGCTCGCCATTGGTTTAATTCATGTCGGCGTTGAACAAAACCCACGTCCTGATGTCTGGTTTTGTTCAGTGTGTCATTTACGCATCGCTGCAAATTCCACTTCAGTTCGAAGCAATGCTTGTAACAATTGGTGTCACTTGAGGAGGTGCCCCAGGTCTCACCTCACACCGCGACTGGTCGCACAGCTTTATTGCCAGCTGTTGTCTGCAGCCTACAACATCCAGCACATCGTCTCCAAAAACCCCGAGAAATCCATCCCTTCTCAAAACTCTAAGTGGAACTGTTCGGTTTGCGGAGAAACGTGACATTCATTCTAGTGTTCCGACTAGCACTCCTTCAAGTCATTCAATTTCAACATTAATTGCTCAAAACTTCCCATCCAGACAACAGCGTTACAGGCAGGTCTTCCGTTTGCCGAATAATTCCACCCGCCTGCCTCCACAAAGACTCCTACAGCAGCCGTCCATGCAGGGGAGTGATCCAAATACCTCATTCCTAATCATGGAATTTAATTGCAATGGTCATCGGAATAAGGTAATTGAGATCACAAACTTCATGCATGAAAACAACATCCTCATTGCTGCCTTGCAAGAAACGAAGCTGACCAGTGGTTTTTCCTTATCCTTCTCGGGGAATTATAACATCATACGGCGAGACAGAGATAGAGTGCATGGGGGGTCTCGCATTCATCATCCAGCAAGATGTCAGATATACTCTGACTTCACCTCCGTCTCCTTCACAGTCTGATCCTTTCCTGGAGGTTTTGAGCATTTCAGTTCATTCCGATGATTCTGAAATTGTCAATGTATATATTCCGCCCGTCAACAGCATTGGGCCGCTCATCATCCATCTGATGCAGGGAGATGATAAAATAGTTCTTAACGATTTCAACGCTCATAGTGAGATATGGTATTCTCAACTTCGAAATGATCCTCGCGGTATTCTTATTGCTAACCATATAGACGAGTCCGATTTCGCTTCCATCAATGAGGAATTTTCCACCAGAGTCACTGCCAGATGTTCGAGCTCTCCGGACATTTCCATAGTCAGTCCATCGCTCCTTCCGTATACTTCCTGGCAAACCAAGGCCGCTTTAAATACATACCATATTCCCATCCTGGTCACGGTAGAGAAACCCAGCGATTTCGTCAGGCCCGATCAGCGTAATTTCATGAATTATAATAAAGCCAACTGGCATTGTTTCACAAAATTCATTAAGGAATCCTTAAGTCCTATGCCATATGTGCCAGAAAGGGTGAGAAGATTTTCCGAGAAACTATTCTAAAAGCGGCAATACGCTTTATTCCGCGGGCATCCAGATTGGTAGAGCAACGCGCTGAAATATATGTTCTAGTTCTTGAGCACAGGTTCTTGAGCTCTAAATGATTATAACATATTAACCACTGCAGTATAAATTCTAAGCAGCTATGGTCTACAATTAAGAGTCTATCTGGTTTCAATAGAAAAAAAAATCTCCCTGATATTTCCTTCAATAACATCCAATATTCTGATGCCAAAAAAAATGTGCATTGCAGTTCTGCCGCCAATTCGTTGAGCATCCATCTTCGCAGAACAGGACCAAGCGAGCAGTTATCTGGAGATCCAAGAATCTTAAAAGAAACTTGCCGCCACTATCATCCAGCGAGGTAGAGGTAATTATCTCCAAATCCAAGCCATCCAAAGCCCTTGGTCAAAACGGCATATCCATGTTCGTGTTAAAGATCAGCCCTATTGTTAAAGATCAATAGGTCTGGGCTATCTGACCAAAGTTCTTGAGTTATCGATGTCACAGTTGTTAATCTTGACATTTGGAAAGTTGTCCGAATTATTTCAATTCTAAAACCTGATAAATCCGCTACTAATGGGAAATCCTACAGCCCGATTTCTCTTCTTTCACCAGTAGCCAAGGTTTTAGAGTCTCGTGTCAATATCAATATGACCAATTATGTTTTTAATAAAAGTGACACAACAGGAAAATTGCGTCCGCATAAAATTCGAAATTGTTCTTTATTAAATGTCCACCCGTATTAAATTTACTCAAAATGTCTGCTGAGTAAGTTTTAGAAATTCAAATCTTTCTTTATAGATTACCTCGCAATTTCCAGCATTTTGATATGTATTACACACATAAGTGGCAATGGCTCATTTAGAGGAAAGTTTTTTTTTAGGATTCCAAAATATTTCGATTTTTTAAATAAATAATTGTTTTTTTTTACTTTTATAAATCCTTATTTATTTCTTGCAAGTATTCAAATTCATTATTATTTATTATTTTTATTTTAATATTTATTAAAACGAAAACGGCATGAACATGCCAGAAAATGTTCTCTCATTGACCACTGTACTTGCATGCTATCTCTCTCACACAACTCACTAACTGCACACTATGCAAAGCATATGTTCCGTTGCACATGTTTGTTTTGTTTTGCTAAAGCAGTCAGTCAGTTAGCCACGCAAAAGAGAACTCTAACAAAAATAAACAGAGTTAAGGCAAAAAGGAAAACAAAACAAAAGCCCTTGGTGGTGGCGCTGTTAACACTCGACAATCGGGAGGCGGGCCAATAACTTAAAACACAAAAAAAAAAAAAAAAACAAAACAAAAGCCCCCCCCCAAAAAAACAGATGTGTATTCGCCAAAACAATAACAAAGAGTCAGTCAACCAGCCAACAAATACAACGAACTTTGCCACAGAAGATGAAGACGAAGAAGGAAACGAAGAAAAACACATCAAATCTGTAATTTAGTTGCAATTGAAGACTTGTCGTGACGGGAGAGTGGAGCAAAGTAGCAGAAAAATAATAAAAAAAAAACAAACCGCAAAAATATAAATAAAAGTCAAAGCTTAAGAAAGAAAGAAAGAAAGAAAGAAAAAAATAAGTAAAAAATAGGCCTAACAAAAATGAAGGAAAACAATTCGAAATAAAATCTTTTTTTTGCAAATGTAACTTTTTCTTCTCCTGCCTCCAAAGGGAATTTTGTGTGTGTGTGTGAAAAACAACAACAAGTTTAATTAACAGGCAAATAAAATTAAATGAAGAAAAAAATAACGAGAAAAAATATTTTTATTGTCTAATTAACAATAAAAGCGAAGTAAACGTCCAGACAGACGTTCGGGCGGTCAATACCTTTTTGTGGTTTTGAAAAGAAAAAACAGCGAAAAATAGTTATAGAAAATTAAACGTTGTATTATTCGTCACTTATCGTCGTGTGTCTATGTCGTCTATAAAGAATAATAAATAAAATAAAAATTATTAATGTAAATAAATTTACAAAAAAAAAGATAGAAATGTGTTATTGCGTATTCGAATAAAATACAACAACATCAAAAGTAATAAAATTGTTGTTGTATATATCGAAAGGTTCCTACTCGTAACGCAAATCGTCGTTGCAAACAAAAGCGAAGACCAGAGCAGAGCAGCAACAGTTAAGAACTGGTGAATTGGACTCCTTCCTCCGTTCGTTATTCGTTTTTCCGATGCAGCACAAAATAAATCAAATTTTTTTTTGAATAAAAAAAGGAAATTATTAAAAAATATTGAGTGAAAAAAATCAATAAAAAAATAGTGAAAAAAATCTGTAAAAAAGGGGTAACAAAAATCAAAAAAAAAACTCAAGGGGAAAAAATAATATCCTACAATCAAGTGTTGTAATTCTTTGTTTTTTTTTTTCTATGAAATAAATTCCCCCCTTTGAGTGTGTTCGAGTGTGTGTGTGTGTGTTTTGTGATCAAAAGAAGTCCTTTCCAATACAAATTTTTTGGCCCCCCTGTAAATTTTGGCCCCTTGTCATTTTCCCTATTGGTCGTTACAAATGTCATGTAAAACTAAATTGAAAACCATGAATTCCCTGGGGAAGCAAACGTTAAATTTACACTCCCTGCAACTGCAACAACACCAACAGCACCATCATCATCATAATCATCATCAACTCCACAATCATCACAATTCGCATCGAAACGATGTAAGTTTTTTTATTTATTACAAAATATTCATTTTTTACAAAAACAAAATATTTATTTTTATGAAAACGTACATACACACACACACACATACAATCGCGTGTGTATGGATGTGTGTACATATTTTTGTTTTGCTTTGACATTAAAGCAGGCACGGGCAGAGCGTAAATTCTGTTCTCACGCACTTGTCTTGTGTGTGTGTCAATGGTTTTTCAATTGGTTCAGTTGAATGTGTGTGAGAGAATAGTGATATTTACTCTCGCGAGAGTGCTTGCGTGCGGTGCTTCGCCCGACTGTGCATTAAACTGCATTCATCATTTTGTTGTTTCCTTTTTGTGTGGTTTTCTACCACACTATTTACACAAGAATTATCTAAAGTTATAGGAACTTAGATACATGCAAAATTTATCTAGATACTGCAATATGTTTTTATTGTCCTTTTTGTTTAAATATCCCAAACAATATCTATCTACAGCTGTTGCTTGCTGTTGTCAATCTCTGTCAAAAAAAGCAATCAGCTGTAATGACAGTGGTACAAAAATGTATTTATATTTTTAAGACAGGGCTGGGGAACTTCAAATTTAATAGAATTATAAGAAAAATGTTTAGAAGACTAAAAAAAAAACAAGTGAAAAAGCGTTAAGTTCGGCCGGGCCAAACTTTGAATACCCTCCACCATAGGTACTAGAAATAAAAATATATAAGGAACATATCAAAAAGTGGACCCTGCCGACATTTCTAAAAACGGATTATGCAAACCATCATGTAAACCATAATACCAATTTCACAAATTTTTAATGGATACTTATACCCTCAGCCTTATGGCTAATGAGGATGCATACACTTTAACACGGTTAAAATGTGCCTCATCGAAATATTGGTTCTAGACCAGGCATGCTCGGCCATACACGCTACCGTAACTGAGTGTCGATGGTTAAACACGAATTCTCTTTTCGTCCGTCGTTTCTAATGATGATTTCTCTGTTACGCTCACCCATATTTATACTCAATTTTGTCATGCCCACCACTGTTCTAGACCCCATGTTTCTTTGGACCAAATCCGTTTCAGAAAATTTTAGATGTCATTCAAACTTTGCCCATGTTATTATTTCTTCCAAACTTAGTTCAAATTCGAAGATGGGGAATATCGGTACACACCTTCTGGAACCTCCATACAGGGGCTAGGTCTAAATGCGGCTCATAGTTCATTATCGAACTTTACGTTCTAATTTTTTATCTTGCTATCCTCCGCAGTTGAAATGATTACAGCTGAGTCTTAGAACCAAAGACCTCAAAACGCCTAACAAATCAGATAACTATTTTAATATAGACCAGCAAGGAAAGTAGTAAAGTCGGACGGGGCCGACTATATGATACCTTTCATCACTTTCAACAGATGAATCCTAACAGACCATAAACACGACAATGGATCCATAAACATGTCATTCTGCAACCTATACTAAATTTTTCATTTGGTCAGATGTAGAGTTGCTATAGATATAGTGTATATTGACTTTGGTGCACCAAAGTATATATGGGAGCAATATCTAAATCTAAATCATTACGCTATGCCAAATTTCGTGCAAATCGAAAGATATATAGGGACTTTGGTACACCATTTACATTAAATCGGACGAAAATATATATGGAAGCTATATCTAAATCTGGACCGATTTTCAGGAAACTTGACACACATCATTTTGACCTAAATCTGGGCCGATTTTCAGGAAACTTGACACACATCAGTTTAGACCTAATTCATTACGCTATGCCAAACTTAATGCAAATCGAAAGATATATAGGGGCTTTGTTGCACCATTTACTTTAAATCGGACGAAAATATATATGGGAGCTATATTTAAATCTGGACCGATTTTCAGGAAACTTGACACACATCAGTTTAGACCTAATGCATTACTCTATGCCAAATTTCGTGCAAATCGAAAGACATATAAGGACTTTGGTACACCATTTACCTTAAATCGGACGAAAATATATATGGGTGCTATATCTAAATCTGGACCGATTTTCAGGAAACTTGACACACATCGGTTTAGACCTAATTCATTACGCTATGCCAAATTTCGTGCAAATCGATGGATATATAGGGACTTTGGTGCACTATTTACCTAAAATAGGACGAAAATATATATGGGAGCTATATCTAAATCAGAACCGATTTTCACGAAATTTTACACACATCGTTCTAGGCTTAATTCATTACTCTATGCAAAATTTCATGCAAATCGAAAGATATATAGGGACTTCGATACACCATTTACATTAAATCGGACGAAAATATATATGGGTGCTATATCTAAATCTGGACCGATTTTCAGGAAACTAGACACACATCATTCTAGACCTAATTCATTACGCTATGCCAAATTTCGTGCAAATCGAAAGAAATATAGGGACTTTGGTACATCATTTACCTTAAATCGGACGAAAACATATATGGGAGCTATATCTAAATCTGGACGGATTTTCAGGACGGATTTGCACGAAATTTGGGCTGTACCAAATTTCGTGCAAATCGAAAGATATATAGGAACTTTTGTACCCCATTTACCTTAAATCGGGTGAAATTATATATGGGAGCTATATCCAAATCTGAACCGATTTTCACGAAACTTGGCACACATCATTCTAGACCTAATTCAGTAAGCTTTACGAAATTTCGTGCAAATCGAAAGATATTTAGGGACTTTGGTACCTCATTTACCTAAAATCGGACGAAAATATATATGGGAGCTATATCTAAATCTGAACCGATTTTTCTCAATTACAATAGAGTTCGTCCTTGGGCAAATAAGTGAACTATGCCAAATGTCATCCAATTCGGATCATAAATGTGACCTGGACTTTGTTTACAATTTAACATGGACAGACGGACGGACGGACATGCGTAAATCGACTCAAAAAGTGATTCTATGCATATTATCGAAAGGAACCATGTGTCTATCTAGTTTCCTTTTGCCTGTTACAAACATATGCGCAAAGACATAATACCCTGTTCCACAGTGTGGTGAAGGGTATAAAAAAGGGGGTTATATGGGGACTACCCCAGAAAGGGATAAATATTAATAATTTTTGGTAGGGAGATTTGTTAACATATACGGCTACAAAATACCAAATTGCAGCAAACTCGGTTGAAAAACGCGCTCAAGAACCCCAAAATACCGAAAATTGGGGGAACCGTTATATGGGGGCTACAGAAAAGTGGACCTATATTTATAATTTTTTGTGGAGATATTTAGTACCCAATAAAAACCCAATGTAACAAATTTCAGCGAATTCGGTTGAAAAACGCGCTCAAGAACCCCAAAATACCGAAAATTCGGGGGAACCGTTATATGGGGGCTATTCGAAAAAATTTACCTATATTCATAATTTTTTGTGGAGAGATTTGGTACCTATTAAGAACTCAAAATACTAAATTACAGCTAAATCAGCGGGAAAATACGATAAAAACAGCCAAAATACAGAAAATTAGAAGGTACCGTTATATGGGGGCTACCAGAAAAAGTGGTTCCATATTTATAATTTTTTGTGGAGACATTTAGTACCCAATAAGAACCCAATGTAGCAAATTTCCGTGAATTCGGTCAAAAAACGCCCCAAAATACCGAAAATTTGGGGGGTACCCTTACATGGGAGCTATGCCTAAACGTGGAACGATAAAGACCATCTTCGAGCTTGACCTGCCTGCAGACAAAAGACGACTCTATGCAAAATTTTGGCGATCTATCTCAATTCATTTAGACGCTAGAGTGATTACAACCGACAGACGGACATGGCTTTATCGTCATAGAATTTTACGCTGATAGAAGAAGAATATATATACTTTATAGGCTCGGAAATGATTGTTTCGATGATTTACAAACCGGAAAAACAAAATTAATATACCCGCCATACTATGGTGGAGGGTATAAAAAATAAAGTATATATTTACCACGATTTTGTTTTTGGATTAAAAATATTTATTTTACAAATGGTTTTTAAATATTTTTTTTTTTTCAAGAATCTTTTTTTATGTTATCTTATTTTCACAGAAAACTGCAGATGTCCGAAAAACTAAACAATCCAGATATTAATATCGACCATAAATTTAATTTGAGTACAAATTTTAATGAATCGAGCTTTAAAGGTTCACCAAAATTTTAGCCCACATTATTTCCATAAGTACCATCCTCCATCATCCAGCAAAACTTCCTGTATACCCCGATCCTACACCCCCACAATAATTTAAAGGATAAAATAAAGGATTCCAACTCTATTGGTTCACCCACAATTCAAATTGTACTAAATTTAGTACACAGTTGTACCAATTTCCAAAACTTCCGAAATATCCCAAACCTACACCTCCACAGTGATCCTAAATTAAAGTTTTAGGATTCCAACTCTATCGGCTCACCCACAATTCAAATTGTACCAAATTTAGTACACATTAGTACAAATTTCCAAAACTTCCTACTTAGCCCAAACCTTCACCCCCACAATGATTACAAATTCAAATTTTAGGATTCCAACTCTATCGGTTCACCCACAATTCAAATTGTGCTAAATTTAGTACACAGTAGCACCAATTTCCACAACTTCCTTCATACCCCAATCCTACTCCTCCACAGTGATCCTAAATCCAATTTTCAGGATTCCAACCCTATCGGTTCACCCACAATTCAAATTGTATTAAATTTAGTACACATGAGTACAAATTTTTAAAACTTCGTACATATCTCAACTCTACCGGTTCACTCACAATTCATATTGTACCAAATTTAGTACACAGTAGTACCAATTTCCACAACTTCCTACTTAACTTAATCCAACACCCCCACAGTGATCCAAAATCCAAGTTTCAGGATTCCAACTCTATCGGTTCACCCACAATTCAAATTGTACCAAATTTAGTACACATTAGTACAAATTTCCAAAACTTCCTACATATCTCAATCTTACACCTCAACAGTGATCCTAAATCCAAGTTTTAGGATTCCAACTTTATCGGTTCACCCACAATTCATATTGTACCAAATTTAGTACACAGTAATACCAATTTCCAAAACTTCCTACATATCCCAATCCAACACCTCCACAGTGATCCAAAATTAAAGTTTTAGGATTCCAACTCTATCGGTTCACCCACAATTTAAATTGTACCAAATTTAGTACACATTAGTACAAATTTCTAAAACTTCCTACTTAGCCAAAACCTTCACCCCCACAATGATTACAAATTCAAATTTTAGGATTCCAACTCTATCGGTTCACCCACAATTCAAATTGTGCTAAATTTAGTACACAGTAGCACCAATTTCCACAACTTCCTTCATACCCCAATCCTACTCCTCCACAGTGATCCTAAATCCAATTTTCAGGATTCCAACCCTATCGGTTCACCCACAATTCAAATTGTATTAAATTTAGTACACATTAGTACAAATTTTTAAAACTTCGTACATATCTCAACTCTACCGGTTCACTCACAATTCATATTGTACCAAATTTAGTACACAGTAGTACCAATTTCCACAACTTCCTACTTAACTTAATCCTACACCCCCACAGTGATCCAAAATCCAAGTTTTAGGATTCCAACTCTATCGGTTCACCCACAATTCAAATTGTACCAAATTTAGTACACATTAGTACAAATTTCTAAAACTTCGTACATATTTCAATCGTACACCTTAATAGTGATTCTGACTCCAAATTTAATGATGAAATTTCATAAAATTCAAATTGTACCAAATTTAGTACCATTTAGTACTCATAAGTAGTAATTTCTTAAACTGAATCCTGTCCCCAATCCCACACCCGTACAGTGATCTTGACTCCAAATTTCATTGTTCATTGTTCGCTCTATCGGTTCACCCAAAAATCCAAACTTTACCGATTATAGTACGATTTAGTACTTTTCGTACACATAAGTAACAAATTTCCAAAACTACGTTCATATCCCAATCCTAAACTCCGATGGTAATGTTAATTTCAAATTTCAGGATTCCAGCTCGATTTGTATCTCCAAATTAAATTTGTACCAAATATAGTACCATATAGTACTTTTCGTACACATGAGTACACCCTTTCAAAACCATCTCCTTATATCGACCATACTTCTCCGCCTTAATTCACATTCCAAATTTCAAGTTTTTAGCTCTATCCATTTACATTCTACGAAATTGTACCAAATTTAGTACATTTTAGTACTTTTCGCATACCTATAGTTTGAATGTCCAAAAAACCGCTTTGCTATATCCATTTAAAATTTAAGAGTTCTAGTTGTACCGGTTCAAATACCAAATACAAATGGTCACATTTAGTACCTTTTTTAGTTTTTAGGACATTTTTTGTACCATTCTAGTACGAATTTCCAAAAAAACCCAGTCTTTTCTGTCACCTTTGTACCAAGAGTGCCCCCCTCACCCAAAATTTCAAGATTCTAGCTTCAGCCGTTTCGTCTGGGCGTTGATGAATCCCTAGATCAGTCAGTCAATCACTTTACTCTTTTATTAGTATAGATATCCGTGCCGGTTAAAATATCCTCGTCTATCCGAACCTATCGATCCTAGAAAACATATTTTTATACCCTACACAACTATGTTGTCAGGGTATTATAGCTTTATGCAGCCCCAAGAGTTTGTAACGCCGTGAAATATTGGTCCCAGACCCACCATTAAGTATACCGATCGTCTTATCTTGACTAGCTGAGTCGATCTAGACATGTGTGTCCGTTCGTCCGTTCGTCTGTCCCTTATAATTTGTAAACACGATACAGACCACAGTTATGGACCAATTTTCACGAAATTTTGCATGTAGGAAGGGTTTTGGCCAGTAAAGACCCCTATTGTTTTTTGTAAAGATCGGTTAATATTTAGGGGATGATATGGACCAAATATTTAATGTTTGTCGGTTTTTATGGTCGCTCTAGAGGCTGGAAATATGAGCCGAACATTGCGAAACTTTTACATGCAGGAGATGATTGGGACATTATTTAGCGGGTCAAATGGACCCTGACTTTTGTGTGAAAAATGACAAACTTTGTATTCTATGGCGTATATATTAACTCGCGAAGCATATGGATTCGCGAAGTTGATAGTGTACCCGAGAGGAATGGTTGATCTTCAAAATGACTCCAATTACATTGTCGTATGTACTCGGACGTGGGAGTTACACACAAATATTTACAGGTGCTTACGTATTCAGATATTATTTAGTAATCCATTACCTCATTAGAGGGCGGAAATATAGCGCTGAAGTTCCATGAAGTTCCAAATGTGGTCAAAGTCAACGCCTATAATTTTCGATGATGATCTGATTAACATTTTGGAATGATGTGGACCGAAAACTTAATTTTTTTTGTGTGTGTTTTCTAGTTGAATATAGGCGAACATCACAACACAACCCACCGTGAAGGGAATCGGAATAAACATCCGAGTTCCGTGGTAGTTGTGTGGGGTATCGTATGGTCGATCCCGTCCGACTATACTGCTTCGCTCACTGGTTAAATATACGAATCTGTCAGTCCTTGAACAAAAATATTTTTAAAAAATTTCGAGTCTGTCCTTAAAAAAAATAATTTCTTAAATTCAAATCTATAGCAGCGATAGCTCTTGAAAAAAAAATTCCATGAAAAATCCGCACCTGCAGCCGTTATGGTCTTTGGAAAATATTCTTAAAAAAATGCACGTCTGTAGCTTTAAAAATCCTTGGGAAAATATTTTTTTTTAGAAATTCCCACTTCCATGAAAAATATAAATTAAAAAAAAATTATTGCACAGACCCACTGTAAATAATCCATGATATCATCTGCAACAAAGAAAAATAAATTAGATAAATTTTTATCTAAAAAAAAAATCATTGAAAGTTGTTATGATTTTTCTCTTCAGCAAGTGTGGGCGAAAATAACTGTCATAACTCTCTCCATTTTATCTCTCTCCCTCTCTCTCAATTTATTGCTTGTCTCTGTTATTGCTTTGCAAAGAAATGCAAATATCTCAGAGTGTTTGTGTTGATTTTAGCTTTATTTTTTAAACTACAGCAACAACACCTCTTGCAACAGCAACAACAACAACATTTTTGAGAATATCTTCTTTTCCGCTTTTCCTTGAATATTCAGCTGAGTGTCCTTATCTTTGATGCGTTGTATTTTGTTGTTGTTGTTTTTTATTTTTGGCAATTTAGACTAGAGGTGTGCAAAAAGAGAGAGAGGAGAGTAAAGGAGAAACCGCGTTATGAAATGTCTTACAAAAAGAGAACGCAGAGAACGAGCTTATTGGTACAATGTAAACAAGGGCACCAGTTCCCATGCTTGCCCAGCATTAATTTAAGACAAAGGTTCTTTGTTTTGCCAAAAAAAAAAAAAAAAAAAAAAAAGAATAAGGAAAAATTGCAGAGAGACTATCCCAAATGAAGATAATTTTGTTTTCGATAAGAAGGAGGAAGTTGAGTGAGTCCTTGTTGTTGTTGTTGTTTTGTGAGTAATTTTTGTTTCGGAACACAAACAAAAAGTCAAAGGACCAATTCGTTTCCTACATCCTTGTTGTGGGTTGTTGAAAATTTCCTTTGTTTGAGTTCAAATTTTTTGTTTATCTCCTTGTTGTTGTTGTTGTTTTTTTCTACTCATTTTTAAAAGTTCCTTAAGGATTTGGGAAGTCTTTGTTTGGGTCGAAAAACAAAAACATTGTGTTGTTGTGGTTCATTGAACCCCTGTTTCTTCAATCAAAATTTGCAATTTTCACCAGAAATTGTTTATGGCCAATAAACAGGAATTTTATTATTTTTTTTTTTTGATTAGATTTTCCTGTCTAACAAAGGAAATTATCCTTTTGTTTTGTAAATTAAGGAGATCCTTGTTCTTTTTGTGATTTATAATGGCGGAAAAAAGGATAAGAGTGTCATATGGGATGTTAAGTCATAATAAAATTGAATGGAATTTTTTCTAAGCCTAAGTTTGGATGTTTTAAAGAGTCTTTCCCAAGGATTGTAAAAGTCCAAGGGCTATAAAATCCCAAGACGTGGATTTTTACTGCATATTTTCAAAGATTAATCCACGATTGTAGTTATTATAAAAAATGTTTTTTTCTAAATATCCGGGTCTGGCCCTGGAAAAAAATTATTTAATATTCGTGTCAGGTGGTACTTAAAGAAAAATATTTTTTTAATATCCGGGCCTGTGGATCCTTAAAAAATATGTTTTAAAATATTTGGATCTGCCGTAATTGAATTTTTTTGTAATATTCGTGTCTGTTGATTCTTAAACAAATATATATTTTTTTTTAATATCTGGGTCTCTTGTTCCTTGAAAAAATATATTTTAAAATATCCGGGTCGGTTGGTACGTTAAATTTTTTTTTAATATCCTAGCCTTTTAGTACTTCAAAAAATATTTTTTCAAATATGCGGTTCAGTTGGTCCTTGACAAAAATATGTTATTATATATCCGGGTCGGCTTTTCCTTGAAATCAATGTTTTTAAAATATCCAGGTCTGTCGGTCCTAGAAAATTTTTTTTAGTATCTGGGTCGGTTGGTAATTGAATATTTTTTTTTTAATATTCAGGTCTGTTGGTCCTTGAACAAATATTTTTAAAATATATGGAATCTGTTGGACCTTAAAAAAATAATTTTTAGAATATCCGGTTCTGTTGGTTCTTGAAAATTATATTTTATATTCGAATCTGTTGGTCGTTGTAAACATATTTTTATAAAAATCCGGATCGGTTGGCACTTGAAAAAATATTTTCTTAATTAAAAAAAGCACGCCTTGAAATATATATATATATATATATACAGTGGCTCCATCGAATAATCGGACAAGTGGTTGTCAGATATAATAATGCTATACATTTCAAAAAAATTGTTTAAATGTGTAGTTTTTTCGCTTTTATTTACACATTACTTACTTATATTTCGGAACAATACAAAAAACAACAACTTTCCTAGTGATAACAGTAAATTTCGCCAGAAAAACAAAATTAACTCAATTTATTGTGCTCAACGCAAAATCGGACAATGCAAAGTATCAATGTCAAAAAATGCAAAAAATCGAGAAATTAATATTTAGTTGCATATTCTTTGTTGTCCAGAACGGCCTGTAAACGCTTCGGTATTGATTTGACCAAATTCTGGCATACCTCCGGCTCTATGGAGTTCCACGATTTCAGTAAAGCCTCCTTAAGCTGTACCAAGGAGTTACATTTTTTTCATACACTCTTCTAGCTAATTCTTCGCAAAGATGCTCAATTACGTTAAGGTCTGGGCTCTGTGCAGGTGTTTGTATAAGTTTGGGACAGTTATGGATCAACCAAAGCTTTGCAACACCTGATGTGTGCTTGGGATCGTTGTCTTGATAAAAGGTAAAGTTGTTCGCGATACCCAATTTGTCTGCACTTTGATTTACATTTTGTTTTAAAATGTTGAGGTAGACAACTTTGTCCATTTTACCATCAATAAAATGCAAATTGTATATTCCCGCACTCGACATGCAGACCCAAACCATAACAGAACCTCATCCGTGCTTAACAGTGGCTTTTGTATTCTTATGATTAAATTCAGCATTTGGCTTACGCCACACATACATCTTTCCATCTGATCCGTGCGAATTAAATTTGCTTTCGTCAGTAAACAGATCCTTAATATAATGGAAACTATCAATAGAAATGTATTTTAAGATGATCTATCATCAAATTACCTGCTTCCAAAAATCTTCTAATTTTAGTAAATACTCCTTGGCATATTTTATTCTACTGTTTTTATTTTTAAGGCTTATAAATGCTTTTTTTCTGTAACTCTTCCATAATAATCATATTTATGTAATGTATTGCGAATAGTATTTAGGCACACATCTTTTCAAGTGCGAGTTTTTAAATTTATTTTAAGTTCTTTTGCGCTTTTAAGTGGATATTGTTTTATTTCTTTTAATATCGAACGCTCTTCTTGCTCATTCAATATCATCCATTGACCTTCTCTGCTTTTATTGGTCAATCTGAACTCATCACGGAACCTCTTTATAATGTCGTGGACAGTAGATTTATTCATTCCAACCAATACGGCAATTTCTCTTACTGTTTTACCTTCATAATTCAATTTATCTATTAATTGTCTGATTTCCACACTGAATTTTTTCCCTTTTGGAGCCATTTAAATTTATTTTTATTTAGTTTTACCACTTTCTTGATCTAAATGCAATTTACAAATGAATACGACAAACAAAATACAGATTTGAAGTTCATATTTGCATAATAACGGGACTTTTAACATTGATACTTTGTTTTGTCCGATTTTGCGTTGAACACAATAAATTGAGTTAATTTTGTTTTTCTGACGAAATTTACTTTTATCACTAGGAAAGTTGTTGCTTTTTGTATTGTTCAGAAATATAAGTAAGTAATGTGTAAATAAAAGCGAAAAAACTACACATTTAAACAATTTTTTTGAAATGTATAGCATTATTATATCTGACAAACACTTGTCCGATTATTCGATGGAGCCACTGTATATATTTAAATTCAAACCTTGGACAAAAATATATATTTTTTAAAAAGTCTAAGCCTTGACAAAAGATTTAAAAAACACGATTTGGAAAAAATATTTTTAAAAAAATTCAATTCAAAATTAAATACAAGCTTTCATAAAAACACGTCTTGAAAAAATAATTTGTTAAAAAAATCTACGCCTCGAAAAAAATATATATATTTTTTTTAAATTCACACCTTAATAAAATATTTAAAAAAATTCACACCTTGATAAAATATTTAAAAAAAATTTCAAACCTTGATAAAATATTTAAAAAAATGCACGCATTGATAACATATTTAAAAAAAATCACGCCTTGATAAAATATTTTAAAAAATTCACAGCTTGTTAAAATATTTAAAAAAATTCACACATTGATAATTTTTTTTTAATCCACGCCCTCAATTTTTTTTTAATCCACGCCTTCAATTTTTTTTAATCCACGGCTTGAAAATAATATTATTTAAATCCACGCCTTGAATTTTTTTTTTAAACTGCACGCCTTCAATAAAAATATTTAAAAAAAATCCGCGCCTTGAAAATTTTTTTAATCCACGCCTTGAAAATTTTTTTTTAATCCACACCTTGATAAAACGCTTTTTTCTAAATCCACGCCTTGAAAAAAATATTTTTTTTTAAATCCACGCATTAAAAAAATATTTTTTTTTAAAAATCCAAACCTTGAAAAAAATACTTTTTTTAATTCCTCGCCTTGAAAAAATACTTTTCTTAATTCCACGCCTGAAAAATTATTTTTTTTTAAATCCACGCTATGAAAAAATATTTTTTTTTTTAAAAATCCACGCTTTGAAAAAATATTTTTTAAAAAATCCACGCCTTGAAAAAATAATTTTATAAAACCACCACGCCTTGAAAAAATATTATTTTAAAAAATCCAAGCCTTGAAAAAATACTTTTTTAATTCCACGCCTGAAAAAATATTTTTTTTTAAAAATCCACGCTTTGAAAAAATATTTTTTTAATTTCACGCCTGAAAAAATATTTTTTTAAATAATCCACGCTTTGAAAAAATATTTTTTTTAAATAATCCACGCTTTGAAAAAATATTTTTTTTTTAAAAAATCCACGCCTTGAAAAAATATTTTTTTTTTAAAAAATCCACGCCTTGAAAAAATATTTTTTTTTTAAATCCACGCCTTGAAAAAATCTTTTTTTTAATTCCACACCAGAAAAAATATTTTTTTAAAAAATCCAAGTCTTGAAAAAATACTTTTTTCAATAAAAATATTTTTGTTTTAATTCCACGCCTGAAAAAATATTTTTTAAAAAATCCACGCTTTGAAAAAATATTTTTTAAAAAAATCCACGCTTTGAAAAGATATTTTTTAAAAAAATCAACGCTTTGAAAAAATATTTTTTAAAAAAATCCACGCCTTGAAAAAATATTTTTTTTAAAAAATCCACGGCTTGAAAAAATATTATTTAAAAAAATCCACGCCTTGAAAAAATAATTTTTTAAAACCACCACGCCTACAAAAAATATTTTTTTTTATTCCATGCCTTGAAAAAATATTTTTTTTAAATCCACGCGTTGAAAAAATATTTTTTTAAAAAATCCACGGCTTGAAAAATTTTTTTTTAAACAACCACGCCTACAAAAAATATATTTTTTAATTTCACGCCTTGAAAAAATAATTTTTTTTAAATCCACGCCTTGAAAAAATATATGTTTAATTCATATTTATATATTTATATTTAAAATCCACATCTTGATTTTTTTAAACTCTATCAATGTGTGATAAAATTTTTTTAGTGATCACCTTGACAAAATATATATTTTTTAAAAATCCACGCCTTGAAAAAATATTTAAAAAAAATATGTCTTGATTTTTTTTTTAAATACCATATTTAAAAAAATAAGCCTTTACATAAATATTTTTTTAAATCCCAGCCATAAAAAAATTATTTTTAACAATCAACCCAAAAAATGTTTAAAATATTGAAAAAATGGATGCCTTGGCAAAGATAGTTTGTAAAAAATAAATGACTTATTTTTAAAACGTGTGGAAAAATATAAAAGTATAAAAAAACTCCACTTGAAAAAACAAACCCATGCCTTATTTTTTTAAAATATACATGACTCCCAAAATATTTATTTTTTAACAATTTTTTAATCCTATTCTTGATGAAAAATATTCTTTGAAAAAAATCCGCACTTGTTGGCTCTTTGAAAAATATTCTTCTTTTTTGTTGGTTTAGCAAATGACGTTGCATTATTCTTTTTTTCTAGAACGCAATTTTCTATAACAAAAAATTATTTTTTTTTGTTTACTAAAATTTTTATTGTGGTAGCGGTGGAGCGATAAGCCGTCAGCCAGCCAGCCAACCGAACCAGCCCACAATGAAAAGCTAATGCCCCAAGAAGTTATTTGTGGTGCGCGATTGAATGATATTTGATTGATCGATCGATCGCTGGGAGGGAAGGAGTGCGATTGGGGACAACTAACAGCTAAAATAGATATCTATAACAAAAAAAGAAAACAAATACTAATAATCGTAAAAATGCATTGTTTATTTGGATTGTAATAGACAGCACATGCATATGTCTACAAATGGAGACATGCATACATCGATAGAAATTCCTCGATTCGTTAACACTCCAAAGAGTGATAACAGCAAAATGACTGAAAAAAATGAAACTGGTGACTTCGTGGCTGTTGGTGGTGTTAATGACCATTTCGGAATTATTATTAATATTTATCTATCCCAGGTAAATCGAGAGAATATCAGTTATAGGTGATAGTACATACTTGGGGAGAAGTGGTAGGAATTTATTGTAGGGGGGATTTTTTTTTTATCTGCGATCTTGAAAAAATGGTGGATGATGAAAATTGTATTTTTGGTACGATGAAAATTGTATTTCTAAATAATTGGAAAAACTACAGCAAAAGCTAATATCATTTCAAGGAACAACGAATTGGAAAATATTTCCAGTTTTGAAGAATCAGCAAGAGAGAATATTTTGATTTAAAATACAGTGGAACCAACTTTTGTGTATTTTTCATATAATATTTTTTTAAAAGGCAATCAGTGTGGATTTTTAAGAAAATATTTTTTCAAGGAGGTCAAAAGGTGTAAATTTTGTTAATAAATATTTTTCATGGATTTTTAAAGAAATATGTTTTTAAGTATCATTAACCGAGAATTTTTAAAAAAACTTTTTCAAAGGACAAAATTTAAAAAAAAAGTCATGGAGTAAAAAGACATATTTTAGGTTGGTTTAGATTAAAAAACTATTATATAAGATAGCGTTGACTTTTTATACCCTTCACCACACTGTGGTACAGGGTATTATGTCTTTGTGCATGGCAAAAGGAACAGGCAAAAGGAATCGAGATAGACCCATGGTTACTTTTGAGAATATGCATAGAATCACTTTCTGAGTCGATTTATGCATGTCCGTCCGTCTGTCCGTCCGTCTTTTGATGTTAAATTGTAAACAAAGTACAGGTCGCATTTATGATCCGATTTAGATGAAATTTGGCACAGCTCACTTATTTGTCCCAAGGACGAACCCTATTGAAATTGGGAAAAATCGTTTCAGATTTAGATATAGCTCCATATACATTTTCGTCCGATTTAAGGTAAATGGTGTACCAAAGTCACTGAAAATTATTTGATTCGCACGAATGTTGGCATAGCGTATTGAATTTAGTCTAGAATGACTTGTGCCAAGTTTCGAGAAAATCGGTTCAGATATAGATATAGCTCCCATATATAGTATCGGCCGATTTTAGGTAAATGGTGTACCAAAGTCCCTACATATCTTCCGATTTGCACGGAATTTGGTATAGCCTACTGAATTAGGTCTAGATTGACGAATGCCAAGTTTCGTGGAAATCGGTTCAGATTTAGATATAGCTACCATATATAGTTTCGGCCGATTTTAGGTAAATGGTGCACCAAAATCCCTGCAAATGATTTGATTTGCACGAATTTTGGCATAGCGTATTGAATTAAGTTTAGAATGACTTGTGCCAAGTTTCGTGAAAATCGGTTCAGATTTATATATAGCTCCCATATAAAGTATCGCCCGATTTTAGGTAAATGGTGTACCAAAGTCCCTATATATCTTCCGATTTGCACGAAATTTGGTATAGCCTACTGAATTAGATCTAGAATGATGTGTGCTAAGTTTCATGAAAATCGGTTCATATTTAGATATAGCTTCCATATATAGTTTCGCCCGATTTAGGTAAATGGTGCACCAAAGTCCCTGCAAATCTTTGGATTAGCAAGAATTTTGGCATAGCGTACTAAATTAAGTCTAGAATGATGTGATGGTTTTAAGCAAATTGTGTACTAAAGATCTATACCATAGTCCGATTGACACAACGTACTGAGGTTAATATAAATGAATCTCTGGCAGGTTTGCTTGTAATCGATTCAGATATATATATATATATATATAACTTAGCTTCCATATATAATTTCGACTTTTTATGTTAATTGTGCACCAAATAATCAATGGGTATCTGATTGAGATTAAATTTTAAACAGTACAGCGACGTCTTGTCGGATACATATGTAGAATATACCCAAAGTGGTTAAGGGTATCATATAGTCGGCCCAGTCCGACTTTACTACTTTTCTTACTGGTTATATTCTATGTTTTAGGATGTGTGGAATATTTTTTCGGATTTTTTTTCGAATGTTCAAAAATTGTGGACAAAGGTGGGAATTAAAATAAACCAGTAAGGAAAGTGGTAAAGTCGGACTTGGCCGACTATATGATACCCTTCACCACTTTGGGTATATTCAACAGATTTGATGAACAATTAACGTTAAATTACACATGTCATTCTGCAATCTGTACTAAATTTTGCTCAGATATAGAGTTGCTTCTAACAATGGGACAAAATTATATAAATAAATTTAAAGCAAAATATCGAAATCTAAACCGATTTCATCGAAACTTGTCACATATTAGGTTACACTTATTTCAGTATGTTTTTTGCATTCTGCCACATTTTGAACTCTTCATTTACTTATAAATCCAAATTTCGTGCAAATCGAAGGATATATATAAAATCGCTATATCTAAATCAGTACCGATTTTCACGAAATTTAACACACATCGTTCTAGAATTAATTCAGTACGTTATGCCGAATTTCGTGCAAATCGAAAGATATATAGCGACTTTGGTGCTCTATTTACATAAAATCGGACGAAAATATATATGGGAGCTATAAATAAATCTGAAGCGATTTTCACGAAATTTAACACACATCGTTCTAGGCTTAATTCAGTACGCTGTGCCAAATTTCGTGCAAATCGAAGGATATATAGGGACTTTGGTGCCCTATTTACATAAAATCGAACGAAAATATATATGGGAGCTATAAATAAATCTGAACCGATTTTCACGAAACTTAACACACATCGTTCTAGGCTTAATTCAGTACGCTGTGCCAAATTTCGTGCAAATCGAAGGATATATAGGGACTTTGGTGCCCTATTTACATAAAATCGAACGAAAATATATATGGGAGCTATATCTAAATCTGAACCGATTTTCACGAAATTTAACACACGTCGTTCTAGGCTTAATTCAGAATGCTATGCCAAATTTCGTGCAAATCGAAGGATATATAGGATTTGGTGCTCTATTTACATAAAATCGGATGAAAATATATATGGGAGCTATAAATAAATCTGAACCGATTTTCTGTATATTTAACACACGTCGTTCTAGAATTAATTCAATACGCTGTGCAAAATTCCGTGCAAATCGAAGGATATATAGGGACTTTGGTGCACTATTTACGTAATATCGGACGAAAATATTAATGAGAGCTATATCTAAATCTGTACCGATTTTCAGGAAACTTAACACACGTCGTTCTAGAATTAATTCAGTACGTTATGCCGAATTTCGTGCAAATCGAAATATATATAGGGACTTTGGTGTACTATTTACCTAAAATCGGACGAAAATATATATTGGAGCTATATCTAAATATGAACCGATTTTCTGGAAATTTAACACACATCGTTCCAGGCCTAATTCAGAATGCTATGCCAAATTTCGTGCAAATCGAAAGATTTATAGGGACTTTGGTGCATCATTTACATTAAATCGAACGAAAATATATATGGGAGATATATCTAAATCTGAACCGATTTTTCCCAATTTCAATGGAGTTTGTCCTTGGGCCAAATAAGTGACCTATGCCAATTTTCGTCCAATTCGGATCATAAATGCGACCTGTACTTTGTTTACAATTTAACATGGACAGACGGACGGACAGACGGACATGCATAAATCGACTCAGAAAGTGATTCTATGCATATGCTCAAAAGGAACCATGGGTCTATCTTGTTTCCTTTTGCCTGTTACAAACATATGCACAAAGACATAATACCCTGTACCACAGTGTGGTGAAGGGTATAAAAAGGATTCCCAAGAGCATCGGTCTTGTGTGCATCTCCTCCAATTTGAAAGGCCACGTTCCAAGATGTTGCTTTCTACTTGGTCTTTACATCTGATTCGTGGCCTTCCCCTTCTACGGGAACCATCAGTAGGCTCGCTTTTATATGTCTTTTGAGCTAGGACATTCTCATTCATTCGCACAACATGGCTCACCGTAGTCGCTGCAGCTTAATACGGCTTACTATATCGAGGTCCGCGTATAAATTGTAAAGCTCGTGGTTCATTCGACGCCGATATTCACCGTCGGCGTAGATCGGCCCGGAGAATTTTTCTTTTAAACACCCCAAGAGCTGCCTCATGTTCCAGATCCATATAACAGCACGGGTAGTATCAACGTCTTGTAAAGAGTGAGTTTGGGCGGGCGGGAGGTGGCCTTGTTTTTAAGCTGCTTACTTAGACCATAGTAGCATCTGTAGGCCATCACAATTCTTCTTCTTCGAATTTCAGAACTGATGTTATTCTTTTTATTTATGGCGGTACCAAGCTATATTAAATCCTTAACTACCTCGAAGCTGTAGTTCTCATGTTCCACTGTTGGTCCGAGTCTACTGGACGTCATGTGCGTTGATACCATCAGCTTGGTCTGGCATACCCGTTTATCTTTCGGAGAATTTTTCTCTCAAACACCCCAAGAGCTGCCTCATCTGCTTGCGCAAGTACCCATGCTTCAAATCCATATAATAGCACGGGTAGTATCAGCGTCTTATAAAGTGTGAGTTTGGTCTGGCGGGAGGTGGCCTTGTTTCTAAACTGCTTACTTAGACCATAGTAACATCTGTTGGCCATCACAATCCTTCTCCGAATTTCAAAACTGATGTCATTCGTTTTATTTATGACGGTACCAAGGTATATAAAGTCTTTAACTACCTCGAAGCTGTAGTTCTCAAGTTCCACAGTTGGCCCGAGTCTACTGGATGTCTTGCGCGTTGATACCATCAGCTTGGTCTTCTCGCCGTTTACTGCCAGACCCACTTTGGCAGAGTCCTTTTCAATTTGTTCAAAGGTCGCTGTTACCGCTCGCAATGTTCGACCCATTATATCGAAGTCATCGGCGTAGGCGAGTAACATGTGTTGTTTGGTGTACAGAGTGTCATTTCTGTTCACCTTTGCGTCTCGTATGACCTTTTCTAACAGGATGTTAAAAAGATCACACGACAAACTGTCACCTTGTCTGAATCCTCGTTCGGTATTGAAGGGCTCCGATAGGTCCTTTCCTACTTTAACAGCTGACCTTGTGCCACTTAAAGTTATCCTGCATAGCCGTATTAATTTTGCAGGAATGCCGAACGCAGACATGGCTTTAAACACCTCTGAAAGGATAGGGCTGTCGAATGCGGCTTTATAGTCGACAAATAGGTGGTATGTGTCGATGTGTTTTTTTGTGGGTCTTTTCTAGGATTGGGCGCAGAGTGAAAATCTGGTCAATGGTGGATTTGTCAGGTCTAAAGCCGCATTGGTATGGTCCGATGGTGTCATTGACCATTGGCTTCAATCGTTCACAGCAGCACACTGGATAGCACTTTATATGCGATCGGAAGGAGACTTATTCCTCTATAGTTGGCACATATCGTCTTGTCTACTTTTTTGTGCACGGGACACAGGATGCTGAGGTTCCAATTCCATTGGACATGCATTCCTCTAGCCAAATTGTAGTAATCAGCTTGTGAATGCTCCTCACCAGCATCTGACCACCAGTCTTGAATAGTTCGGCTGGTAACCCATCGGCTCCTGCTGCTTTATTGTTCTTCAGCCGATTAATTCTATATTTATTCTATTCTATCTATTATCTATTCTATACCGTCATCTCTTATTGGTTCTGGGGTATCTTCTTCACCGCCACTATTTGATACGAGAAGCTTTACAAAATGCTCCTTCCAGATCGCTGTCTGTAACTGTCACCAGGTTTCCTTCTTCATTTCTACAGGAGGATGTGCCTGCACCAAAGCCTTCTGTTTGGTGTTTTACTCGTTGGTAAATTTTCCGAACTTCATTCTGACTCCTGTACATCTCGATTTGGTCACGCTCACGTTTTTAAAAATAGATATTAGTAAAATTTGAAAAGTTATCATCGATGCCCATTGTGCGAAATCTAAAAATGTTACAGCAGTATGGAACCCGGCATTGGAAAGCCCACTAGGTGTACTTTCAGAAAATGCATATTTCATAAAAATCCATTTTGGAATTTTTATACCCTACACAACTATGTTGTCAGGGTATTATAGCTTTGTGCAGCCCCAAATGTTTGTAACGCCGCGAAATATGGGTCCTAGACCCACCTTTAAGTATACCGATCGTCATATCTCGACTAGCTGAGTCGATCTAGACATGTGTGTCCGTCCGTCCGTCCGTCCGTCTGTCCATTATAATTTGTAAACACGATACAGGCCACAGTTATGGACCAATCTTCACGAAATTTTGCATGTAGGATGGGTTCTGACCAATGAAGACCTCTTTTGTTTTTGGAAAAGATCGGTTAATATTAAGGGGATGAAATGGACCAAATAATTAATTTTTGTCGGTTTTTCTGGTCGCTCCAGAGCCCGCAATTATGGCCCAAACACCGCGAATTTTTGCATGGAGAAGGGAATCGGGCCAAAGAATAAGCATGCATGTTTTGATAAAGATCTGTCAATATTTAGCGGACCAAATGGACCCTGACTTTTGTGTGAAAAATTGCCACGTATGTATTCTATGGCATATATATTTACTCCTAGAAGATGTAGACCCCAGGAGTTGATAGCATATCCAAGAGGAGTGATTGACCTTTAAATTGATACCAATTATATTGTCGTATGTAGTCGGATGTGGGAGATACACTTAAATATTTGCAGGTGCTTACGTATTCATATATTATTTAGTAACCCATTGCCAAACTAGAGAACGTGAAATATAGCTCAGATCGCTTTGAAATTTTCTATGAGGATCCTGGTACGGTCAGGGGCTGTACTGAATATTTGTAATATTTGTTGACCACTAGTCGGTCAAGAGGTTGCAAATATCGCGAAATATTGCCCAAGTTCAGAGTGTATTACCACGGAAAATTAGATTTTCGTGGAAGTTGTGCAGCGTATCATATAGTCGGCACCGTCCGACTATACTGCTCCGCTTACTGGTTTATATACATTTTTGTCTCTGAATAATTAAAATTTCTCTTGCAATTTTCTCCTCAATTATTCATCATTTTCTTTGATATGTTCGGTTATTTTGTTAGATTTTTGCATTTCCCTTTTATCATGGCAACGGTGGTGTCGTCATTGTTGCGAGAAAAAATGGGGATAGATTTATCCTCACTCTAGTCCGCCATCTCTGCCACATTCCATCCTCCACATAACTACCTACCAACCAACCAATAGAATATCTTCGTGGTGGATTATTTACCCCAAATTCTGTTTTAGGTTATTCTTGTTGTCGATGTTGTTGTTGTCGATGTATCTGTAGACCTAATTTTACAAATATTGGGTTAATTGGGTTAAGGTTACGTTGCTGTTGATATATATACACTCTGTTTTTTATATTTCTTTTCTATCTGTATTCATCGGTTCTGTTTTTCTGTTACTGCTGCTTCTTCTTCTTCATCACTATCGAAATTTAGGTCTCGGTTTTCCACAACGACTCATGTGGTGGTTCGATGGTAGTCAGCGAAGCATAGTTGTTGCTTCTTCTTCTTCTGGTGGTTATGGTGGTGGTGCTGCTATTGCTATGTAGTGCAGCTATCTTTTTTTTTTGCATTCTGGCATCTGTAGCCCTCCACACCCCACCTCTTTTTTCTACCAGACCAACGAATTGTTGCGATGATTGCAATTTTTGTTGTTGCTGTTGTTGGCTGCGGTTCATTGTTGTTATTGCTGTTGTCGTCGGGCTGTAGTTGCTATTGCAATATTTGCGAAAAAAAAAACAACCCCTCTTAACCCGGAAGACAATCGATACAATTTCACCTTCTATGGCAACAATGAAAATAACAACAACAACAACAAAAAAATTGTGTTCATATGTTTATAATTTGTTTTGTTGTTGTAATTATAAAAAAAATGAGAATTTTTTAAACAAAGAAAATTAGGAGATTTAAATATTCCTCAATTAAAACCAGTAAGGAAAGTAGTAAAGTCGGACGGGGCCGACTATATGATACCCTTCACCACTGTGGGTATATTAAACAGATGAATCCTAACAGGCGTCGCATTATGGAAGAACCATTAACATGAAATTAAACATGTCATTCTGCAACCTATACTAAATTTTGGTCAGGTATAGAGTTGCTTCTTACGATGGGACAAAATAATGTAAATAAATTTAAAGCGAAATATCGATATATAGGTTACACTTATTTCAGTATGGTTTTTGCATTCGGCCACATTTTGAGTTCTTTATTTACTTATAAATCCAAATTTACTTATAAATCCAAAATCGGACGAAAATATATATGGGAGCTATATCTAAATCTGAACCGATTTTCACGAAATTTAACACACATCGTTCTAGACTTAGTTCAGTATGCTATGCGAAATTTCGTGCAAATCGAAGGATATATAGGGACATTGTTGCACCATTTACATAAAATCGGACGAAAATATATATGGGAGCTATATCTAAATCTGAACCTATTTTCACGAAATTTAACACACATCGTTCTAGACTTAATTCCGTACGCTATGCCAAATTTCGTGCAAATCTAACGATATATAGGGACTTTGGTCCAATATTTACCTAAAATCGGACGAAAATATGTATGGGAGCTATATCTAAACCTGAACCGATTTTCAGGAAATTTAACACACATCATTCTGGACCTAATTCAGTACGTTATGCCAAATTTCGTGCAAATCGAAAGATATATAGCGACTTTGGTGCACCATTTACATGAAATTGGACGAAACTATATATGGGAGCTATATCTAAATATGGACCGATTTTCTCGAAACTTGGCAGACATCACTCTAGGCTTAATTCAGTACGTTATTTCGTGCAAATCGAAAGATATATAGGGACTTTGGTGCACCATTTACATGAAATCGGACGAAACTATATATGGGAGCTATATAGAAATCTGGACCGATTTTCTCGAAACTTGGCAGACATCTCTCTAGGCTTAATTCAGTACGTTATGCCAAATTTCGTGCAAATCGAAAGATATATAGGGACTTTGGTGCACCATTTACATGAAATCGGACGAAACTATATATGGAAGCTATATCTAAATCTGGACCGATTTTCACGAAACTTGGCAGACATAATTCTAGACCTAAATGATTAGGCTGTACCAAATTTCGTGCAAATCGAAAGATATATAGGGACTGTTTACATTAAATCGGTTAAATATATATGGGAGCTATATCTAAATCTGAACCGATTTTTCCCAATTTCAATAGGGTTCGTCCTTGGGCCGAATAAGTGACCTATGCCAAATTTCATCCAATTCGGATCATAAATGCGACCTGTACTTTGTTTACAATTTAACATGCACAGACAGACAGACAGACGGACGGACATGCATAAATCGACTTAGAAAGTGATTCTATGCATTTTCTCAAAAGGAACCATGTGTCTATCTCGTTTCCTTTTGCCTGTTACAAATATATGCACAAAGACATAATACCCTGTACCACAGTGTGGTGAAGGGTATAAAAAATGTTGGTAACCTACAGGAGCAGAAATGGCAAGCAAAATTTCAGGCTTGGGTGGTTTTAAGAAAACACGTTCGGATTCTTGAAAAAACCACAAAAATGCCCCTTTGCTCCATTTAACATTTTTTTAATTCAAGCCTTGGGGTACCCTTAAAATTACGAAAATCTCCGCAAAAAATGAGATCCATTTAAAAATTCGCAAAAATATTTCCCTTCTGAGTCCCTCTTAAAAATCCGCAAAATTTCCATTTGGGCCCCTCTTCAAATCCTTTAACAAAAATCCAAACCTATGGGTCCCTTTAAAAATGTAAAAAAAAAAAAATAAATAACGAAAAATTCTCCCAATGGGTACCTTTAAAAACAAGCAAAAATCCTTTTGGATCCCTATAAGGATCCACCAAAATTTTTTCTTTCGATTCATTAAAAAAAACCAGTGAGCGGACGGGGCCGACCATACGATACCCTACACAACTACCACGGAACTCAAATTTTCTGCGGATGTTTATTCCGAGCCTGGGCAATATTTCGTGATATTTGCATCCTCTTGTCCGATTAGAGGTAAACAGCACCTCTTCCTCACACTGACATATTTTCCGAATATTACGAGTATTCCGTACAGCTATTGTCCAGATTCCCTTCCCACAGTGGGTTGTGTTGTGATATTCGGCTTTAATTTGTGGTCTATAGATCGACTCGAAAATAACACAAAAAAATTAAGTTTTCGGTACACTTCATTCCAAAATTATTATCTGATCATCACCGAAAAGTATAGGCGTTGTCCTTGACCATACCTGGAACCGCATGGAACATTTCAAAGCGATCAGCGCTATAGTTCCGCTCTCTAGAATGATAATGGGTTACTAAATAATATACGAATACGTAGATACCTGTAAATATTTAGGTGTAACTCCCACATCCGAACACATAGAACAATATAATTGATCTTAATTTAAATGTCAACCACTCCTCTTGGATATAATATCAACTTCTCGGGTCTATGTCCTTAAGTGGTAAATATATATGCTGTAGAATACAAATTTTGCCATTTTTCACACAAAAGTCAGGGTCCATTTGACCCGCTAAATATTGATCTGTATCAAAACAGGCATGCTTATTCTTTGGCCCTATCCCCTTCTCCATGCACAATTTCACGAAGTTCGGGCCATTATTGCGGCCTCTGGAGTGACCAGAAAAACCGAAAAAAATTTAGTATTTTGTTCATTTCATCCCCTAAAAATTAACCGATCTTTCCCATTGTACCGAACCCATCCCACATGCAAAATTTCGTGAAGATTGTCCATAACTGTGGCCTGTATCGTGTTTACAAATTATAATGGATAGACGGAAGGACGGGCGGACACACATGTCTAAATCGACTCAGCTAGTCGAGATATGACGATCGGTATACTTAAATGTGGGTCTAGGACCAATATTTCGCGGCGTTACAAACTATTGGGGCTACACAAAGCTATAATACCCTGACAACATAGTTGTGTAGGGCATAAAAAACAAAAAATCTCAATTTGGACTCTTTTAAAAAAATGCAAAAACTCTCTTCTGTGAACTTTTGAAAATTCCCCCTTGGAACGTTTTGAAAATCTACAGAAATCCCCCTACTTTTAAAAAATCCACAAAAATTCACCTTTGGGCTCCTTTAAAAATACGCAAAAAATCACCTTTGGTTCCTGCAAAAATTCCCCTTTGGAAAGTTTTACAAATTCCCCTTTGAGTCCCTTTAGAAAAACCACAAAAAATCCCCATCCAGAAAAAATCGTCCCTTTGAAAATCCACAAAAATTCCCCTTTGGTTCCCCTTTAAAAGTTCTTTTAAAAATTCACAAAAATTCTTTGGATCTCTTTAGAAATATTTTGAAAAAAAAATCCACTTTGAGTACCTTTAGAAATCCGCCAAAAAATCCCATTTGGTCCTTTTTAAAAAAAATCCACAAAAATTCCCCCTTGGGTCCCTTTAAAATTCCACCAAAACTCCCCCAAAAATTCACTTTGGGGTTTTTTTTAAATCCGCAAAAAATTCCTCTTGAGTCCTTTTAAAATTATCAAAAAATTCCATTTTGGGTCCTCTTAAAAATCCACAAAAAAAAAATCCCTTAGGTCCCTTTAAAAACGGCAAAACATTCCACAAAAAATCCCCTTTGAATCTCTTTAGAAATCCGCAAAAAATTTCCCTTTGGATCCCTTTAGAAGAACAAGAAAAACTCCCCTTTGGATCTCATTCAAAATTCTTTTAACAATGTAGAAAAATTTCCCTTTGGGTATCTTTAAAAATACCCTTTAAAAATTCTTTAAAAAAAACAACAAATATTTCTTTGGGCGCCTTTAAAAGTTATCAAAAAATCTCTTTTGGAGCTCTGTAAAAATCCATAAAAATTATTTTGAAAAAATTAACAAAAAAAAAACCCTTTTGGGTCCCTTTAAAACCCCCCTTTAGGTCACTTTAAAATTCTTTTAAAAATCAGGAAAAAACTCCCAAACAATCCTCTTTAGGTTGCTTTAAAGATTCCCCTTTGGGTCCCCTTAGAAATTCCCCATTTGGGACCTTTTTAAATATTCGCAAAAATCCCCATTTGGTTCCCTTTACAAATCCGAAAAAATCCCCTTTGCGTTGCTTTAAAAAGCCGCCAATATTTCCTCAAAAATCGCCTTTGGATTCCTTAAAAAATCCACAAATATTCCCCTTTGAAAATTCTTTAAAAAAAACCCACAAAATGTTTCCCTGGGGTCCCTTTAAAAGCCCCCTTTAGGTCCCTTTAAAATTCTTTTAAAAATAACCGCAAAAATTTCGCCTTGGGTCCCTTTTAAAAATCCGGAAAAAAATTCCCAAACAATCCTCTTTAGGTCGGTTTAAAAATTCCCCTTTGGGTCCCCTTAGAAATTCTCCATTTGGGTGCCTTTTAAATATTCGCAAAAATCCCCATTTGGTTCCCATTACAAATCCGAAAAATTTCCCCTTTGCGTTCCTTTAAAAAGCCGCCAATAATTCCTCTTTGGGACCCTTTTAAAAATTCTCAAAAATCGCCTTTGGGTTCCTTAAAAAATCCACAAAAATTACCCTTTGAAAATTCTTTTAAAAAATCAACAAAAATTTTCCCTTAGTTTTCTTTAAAAAATCCCGGAAGGGGAATTTTAAAGGGACCCAAAAGGGATTTTTTTGTGGTATCCCAAAGGGACCCAAAATGGAAAAATCCCCGAAAATTCCCTTTTGGGCCCCTTTAAAAATCCTTAACAATTCCCCTTTTGGTCTCTTTAGGATACAGCAAAGAATTCCCTTTGCGTCCCTTTAAAATTTCCCTTTGTGCCTTTTAAAAAACTTTTTTCAAAAATCCACAAAATTCCACGTTGTGTCCCTTTAAAAATCTGCAAAAAAACACTTTTGGGTCCCTTTTAAAAATTCTTTTTAAAAAAATACAAATATGTTTCTTTGTATCCCCGTAAACATCCGCAAAAAATCCCTTTTGGTCCTATTTTAAAAAATCCACAAAAATTACCCCTTGGGTCCCTTTAAAAAAAAAAAAACAAGAATCCCCCTTTGGGTCCCTTTTAAAAAACCTCAAAAAATCACTTTTGGGTCTCTCTAAAAATTCCCAAAAATACACTATTTGGGTCCGCCACGCCAGTTTGGGATCTTTTAAATTTTCTTTTTAAAAAATTCTCGCCTGTTTGGGACCCTTTAAAATTTTTATTTTAAAACTCCACGCTTGATTGGGACCCTTTAATTATACCCTTCACCACACAGGTGAACAGGGTATTATGTGCATATGTTTGTAACAGGCAAAAATAATCGAGATGGACACATGGTTCCTTTTGAGAATAAGCATAGAATCACTTTCTGAGTCGATTTATGCATGTCCGTCCGTCCGTCTCTCCATATTAAATTGTAAAAAAAGTACAGGTCGCATTTATGATTCGAATTGGATGAAATTTGGCGCAGCTCATTTGGTTGGTCCAAGGACGAACCCTATTGAAATTGGAAAAAATCGTTTTAGGTTTAGATGTAGCTCCCATATACATTTTTATCCGATTTAAGGTAATTGGTGCACCAAAGACCCTATATATCTTTCGATTTGCACGAAATTTGGCACAACGTTATGAATAAGGTCTAGAATGATGTGTGCAAAGTTTCATGAAAATGGATTCAGATTTAGATATAGCTCTCATATATATCTTCGTTCGATTTAGGGTTAATGGTGTACCAAAGTCCCTATATACCTTTCGATTTGCACGAAATTTGGCATAGCGCACTGAATAAGGTCTGGAATGATGTGTGCAAAGTTTCATGAAGATCGATTCAGATTTAGGTATAGCTCCCATATATATTTTCATCCCATTTAGGGTAAATGGTATACCAAAGTCCCTATATACCTTTCGATTTGCACGAAATTTGGCATAGCGTACTGAATTAAGTCTAGAATGATGTGTGCAAAGTTTTATGAAATTCGATTCAGATTTAGATATAGCTCCCATATATATTTCCATCCGATTTAGGGTAAATGGTGTGCCAAAGTCCCTATATACCTATCGATTTGCACGAAATTTGGCATAGCGTAATGAATTAAGTCTAGAATGACGTCTGCAAAGTTTCGTGAAAATCGATTCAGATTTAGATATAGCTCCCAGATATATTTTCATCCGATTTAAGGTAAATGGTGTACCAAAGTTCCTGGAAATCTTTTCATTTGCACGATTTGTGGCATAGCGTACTGAATTAAGTCTAGAATGATGTGCGCAAAGTTTCATGAAAATCGATTCAGATTTAGATATAGCTCCCACATATATTTTCGTCCGATTTAGGGTAAATGGTGTACCAAAGTTGCTATATACCTTTCGATTTGCATGAAATTTGGCATAGCGTACAGAATTAAGTCTAGAATGATGTTGCTAGGCCGATTGAAGTAATATAAATTAGTCTATGGCAAGTTCCCTGAAATCGGTTCCTATATAGATATATAGCAAAAAGCGACATCTGTTAGGATACATATATAGATATTCTACATATTCTACAAAGTGGTGAAGGGTATAATATAGTCGGCCCAGTCCGACTTTACTGCTTTCGTACTGTCTTCTTTTTTTAAATACACGCCTGCTTGGCACCCTTTAGAGATTATTTTACAAAAATCCTGGCATGTTTGGGTCACATTCAAAATTATTCCCTTTAATTTTTTCTTAAATCCATGCCTGAACCCTTTAAAAATTCTTCAATAATTCTCTTTAAAATCCAGGTCCCTTGGCCTTAATCTGTGTATGGAAGGTCCCCTAAACAGATAATTATTCACCTTTTTTTGCTGCTCCCATATGAGCGTGAGAGCCCATATAGAGAATTGCGATTTCTTTATAAGGCAATCTGACTATCTCATGTGTTATTGTTTTTGTTGTTGTTGTTTTGGCAATTAATTAATACAAATAATCATATAAAATAATTAACATACATTATTTTTATAATTACAAGCAACGATTATTATCATGTCGTAGTTTGTTTTTTTTTGCTTTTGTTGTTGCTGTTTCTCCTTCTATGTGAAAGAAGGAAAGAAAGCCGTAAATTGAATTTTAATAATCGGTGATGTGTGGCGGGTTAATTACGTTGCGGTTGATGGAGGTTCTCCGACTCGGTTACATTACGTTTCAGCATCGCATAAGTGCAGTATTTGCCATCGGAATCTGAATCTGGCTGGGTATGGAAATTATTGAAAAAAAAATTAATATTTTTTTCAAAAAAAAAAAAATATTTGTAAAACTTTAAAGAGCAAAAATTAAAAATTATTTTAAAAAATAAACGCCTCAAACATATTTTTCAATAATTAAAAAAATATGTATTCAAAATAAACCCTCATTATCATCCCTCCCCTCTCGTCGTCATATGGATGATCATAAGAAATTTTTCAAGACCTAAGCTAATATTTTATTTAAAATGGTGATTATTTCATTTAATATGCAGAGTTTTCTTTCCATTCACACATCCAAACATTCCAGCACACGACTGCAAGGCCTGCCCCTTTCCCTCTCTCTCTCTCACCCTCCCTTCCCCTCTCCATAAAATAATTGAATGAAGACAGTAGCAGGAGGGAAATAACAAACACAGGTTGGCATGCAAATAATTTCCCCCCACCGCACATTGCATTTTTATGGTTCGATAGATGTGTGGATGGATGGATGATACACCAGCGAACGAGATATAGCTAGAGGAACAGATACACAGATAAATAGATATCTACATAAATGGACCAGGCCAGTAAATTCCAATAGCCATAATCGTTTTCGAAAAAACAAAAACATTTGGTTGGTTGGCTGACGGCCTGGTTTAGTTGGTTGTGTGTCGTCCCTCTTGGCTATTTACTTTGCCTTTGTTCCACAAGCCGAACTTAAAAATGATTTCCAAGTTTTGTTCCTGTCTGTGTTGACAACACTATTCAAAAAATACTTAACATCAACTCAGTGGTGTTGCTGATCATAAAGATAAATTCAAAAAATGCAACAAAATTGCAAAAAACGGCGAAACATTTATGTGCGTGAAGATAAATTCGTTTTTAACTAGCAAAGACACAAACCAGTATGTGTGGTTGTGTTCAGTATAACAGTTTTGTAATACGGTATAACAGAATTCACGGAAAATAAATTCTGATTTATTACGAAATTATATATATTTAAATTATATTCAGAATATATTTTCATTTTGTGAATATGAGTTATGATGTATTATGATAAAAAAATTTGTAAAAAACAAATAATATTGTCAAAAATAAAGAGAAAAAAACAATATATGTTTTAACCCACTGTGCGGGATCTATAAAAGATACGCCTGATCTGAAGGTACCGTATGAAAGCTTGTCTCCTCTATTTTTAGAAAATATTTTTTTCAGAATTTTCTGACACAGAAATTTTGAGAAAAAAATTTTTGAAAAAAAAATATAATTTTAAGGGACATTATATTCAGAGAACCACTGTGCGGGATCTATAAAAGATACGCCTGATTTGAAGGTACCTTATGAAAGCTGGTCTCCTCTACTTTTAGAAAATATTTTTTTCAAAATTTTCTGACACAGAAATTTTGAGAAAAAATTTTTTGAAAAAAAAAATATAATTTTAAGGGGCATTATATTCAGAGAACCACTGTGCGGGATCTATAAAAGATACGCCTGATCTGAAGGTACCGTATGAAAGCTGGTCTCCTCTACTTTTAGAAAATGTTTTTTTCAGAAATTTCTGACACAGAAATTTTGAGAAAAAAAAATTTTGAAAAAAATATATAATTTTAAGGGACATTATATTCAGAGAACCACTGTGCGGGAACTATGAAAGATACGCCTGATTTGAAGGTACCTTATGAAAGCTGGTCTCCTCTACTTTTAGAAAATATTTTTTTCAGAATTTTCTGACACAGAAATTTTGAGAAAAAAAATTCAGAGAACCACTGTGTGGGAACTATGAAAGATACGCCTTATCTGAAGGTACCTTATGAAAGCTGGTCTCCTCTACTTTTAGAAAATATTTTTTTCAGAATTTTCTCACACAGAAATTTTGAGAAAAAATTATTTGAAAAAAAAAATATATAATTTTAAGGGGCATTATATTCAGAGAACCACTGTGCGGGATCTATAAAAGATACGCCTTATCCGAAGGTACCTTATGAAAGCTGGTCTCCTCTACTTTTAGAAAATATTTTTTTCAGAATTTTCTGACACAGAAATTTTGAGAAAAAATTTTTTGAAAAAAAAATATATATTTTAAGGGGCATTATATTCAGAGAACCACTGTGCGGGATCTATAAAAGATACGCCTTATCCGAAGGTACCTTATGAAAGCTGGTCTCCTCTACTTTTAGAAAATATTTTTTTCAGAATTTTCTGACACAGAAATTTTGAGAAAAAATTTTTTGAAAAAAAATATATAATTTTAAGGGACATTATATTCAGAGAACCACTGTGCGGGATCTATAAAAGATACGCCTGATTTGAAGGTACCTTATGAAAGCTGGTCTCCTCTACTTTTAGAAAATATTTTTTTCAGAATTTTCTGACACAGAAATTTTGAATTTTTTTTAAACGTATCGTTAAGGGCTACAAAACGAATTTAACTAGCAAAGACACACAGCAGTATGTGGCTTGTGCTAAGTATGTACAGTAAGTACTGTATGCAGTATAACAAAGTCATAGGAGAAAATGAATTCGGTATTTTTTTTTTTTTTTTTTTTTTTTTTTGAAATAATATATTTATTTTATATTCATAATATATTTTCATTTTGCTATTAGAAAATATTTTATTTATAAATTTCTGAAACAGAAACTTTTAGAAAAAAAGTAATATATATATATATATATAATTTTGATTATATTCACAGAACCACTGTGCGGGATATAAAAGATACGCCTGATCTGAAGGTACCGTATGAAAGCTGGTCTCCTCTACTTTTAGAAAATGTATTTTTCAGAAATTTCTGACACAGAAATTTTGAGAAAAAAAATTTTGAAAAAAATATATAATTTTAAGGGGCATTATATTCAGAGAACCACTGTGCGGGATCTATAAAAGATACGCCTGATCTGAAGGTACCGTATGAAAGCTTGTCTCCTCTATTTTTAGAAAATATTTTTTTCAGAATTTTCTGACACAGAAATTTTGAGAAAAAAATTTTTGAAAAAAAATATATAATTTTAAGGGACATTATATTCAGAGAACCACTGTGCGGGATCTATAAAAGATACGCCTGATCTGAAGGTACCGTATGAAAGCTTGTCTCCTCTATTTTTAGAAAATATTTTTTTCAGAATTTTCTGACACAGAAATTTTGAGAAAAAAATTTTTGAAAAAAAAATATAATTTTAAGGGACATTATATTCAGAGAACCACTGTGCGGGAACTATGAAAGATACGCCTTATCTGAAGGTACCTTATGAAAGCTGGTCTCCTCTACTTTTAGAAAATATTTTTTTCAGAATTTTCTCACACAGAAATTTTGAGAAAAAATTATTTGAAAAAAAAAATATATAATTTTAAGGGGCATTATATTCAGAGAACCACTGTGCGGGATCTATAAAAGATACGCCTTATCCGAAGGTACCTTATGAAAGCTGGTCTCCTCTACTTTTAGAAAATATTTTTTTCAGAATTTTCTGACACAGAAATTTTGAGAAAAAATTTTTTGAAAAAAAAATATAATTTTAAGGGGCATTATATTCAGAGAACCACTGTGCGGGATCTATAAAAGATACGCCTTATCCGAAGGTACCTTATGAAAGCTGGTCTCCTCTACTTTTAGAAAATATTTTTTTCAGAATTTTCTCACACAGAATTTTGAGAAAAAATTTTTTGAAAAAAATATATAATTTTAAGGGACATTATATTTAGAGAACCACTGTGCGGGATCTATAAAAGATACGCCTGATTTGAAGGTACCTTATGAAAGCTGGTCTCCTCTACTTTTAGAAAATATTTTTTTCAGAATTTTCTGACACAGAAATTTTGAGAAAAAAATTTTTGAAAAAAAAATATAATTTTAAGGGACATTATATTCAGAGAACCACTGTGCGGGATCTATAAAAGATACGCCTGATCTGAAGGTACCTTATGAAAGCTGGTCTTCTCTACTTTTAGAAAATATTTTTTTCAGAATTTTCTGACACAGAAATTTTGAGAAAAAAATTTTAGAAAAAAAATATAATTTTAAGGGGCATTATATTCAGAGAACCACTGTGCGGGATCTATAAAAGATACGCCTGATCTGAAGGTACCGTATGAAAGCTGGTCTCCTCTACTTTTAGAAAATGTTTTTTTCAGAAATTTCTGACACAGAAATTTTGAGAAAAAAAATTTTGAAAAAAATATATAATTTTAAGGGACATTATATTCAGAGAACCACTGTGCGGGATCTATAAAAGATACGCCTGATCTGAAGGTACCGTATGAAAGCTTGTCTCCTCTACTTTTAGAAAATATTTTTTTCAGAATTTTCTGACACAGAAATTTTGAGAAAAAAATTTTTGAAAAAAAATATATAATTTTAAGGGACATTATATTCAGAGAACCACTGTGCGGGATCTATAAAAGATACGCCTGATCTGAAGGTACCTTATGAAAGCTGGTCTCCTCTACTTTTAGAAAATATTTTTTTCAGAATTTTCTGACACAGAAATTTTGAGAAAAAAATTTTTGAAAAAAAATATAATTTTAAGGGGCATTATATTCAGAGAACCACTGTGCGGGATCTATAAAAGATACGCCTGATCTGAAGGTACCGTATGAAAGCTGGTCTCCTCTACTTTTAGAAAATGTTTTTTTCAGAAATTTCTGACACAGAAATTTTGAGAAAAAAAATTTTGAAAAAAATATATAATTTTAAGGGACATTATATTCAGAGAACCACTGTGCGGGATCTATAAAAGATACGCCTGATCTGAAGGTACCGTATGAAAGCTGGTCTCCTCTACTTTTAGAAAATGTTTTTTTCAGAAATTTCTGACACAGAAATTTTGAGAAAAAAAATTTTGAAAAAAAATATATCCTTTTAAGGGACATTATATTCAGAGAACCACTGTGCGGGATCTATAAAAGATACGCCTGATCTGAAGGTACCGTATGAAAGCTGGTCTCCTCTACTTTTAGAAAATATTTTTTTCAGAATTTTCTGACACAGAAATTTTGAGAAAAAAAATTTTGAAAAAAATATATAATTTTAAGGGACATTATATTCAGAGAACCACTGTGCGGGATCTATAAAAGATACGCCTGATCTGAAGGTACCGTATGAAAGCTGGTCTCCTCTACTTTTAGAAAATATTTTTTTCAGAATTTTCTGACACAGAAATTTTGAGAAAAAATTTTTTGAAAAAAAAATATAATTTTAAGGGACATTATATTCAGAGAACCACTGTGCGGGATCTATAAAAGATACGCCTGATCTGAAGGTACCGTATGAAAGCTGGTCTCCTCTACTTTTAGAAAATGTTTTTTTCAGAAATTTCTGACACAGAAATTTTGAGAAAAAAATTTTTGAAAAAAATATATAATTTTAAGGGACATAGAACAACAACAACAACGAACTAAACAATCATACGCATGCACATCTGTCTGTCATTTCCTGTGGATTATTATTACAACTACAGCAACAAGAACAACAATAATCACGACAAAAATATAATTTGTCTTCTTCTTGTATTTGTGGCCTGTTTCTCGCTCTCTTGCGCACTCTCTCTCTCTTTCTGCCAGTCAGCCAGCCAGCCAGTTATTCAAAACAATTCATGGCTCCAAGAGTTGGATTTGCTTCTTCTTCTTCTATAAGAAATTTATAAACAAACATAACCCCACATCTCCCGCTCATCATTACACGGACAAGAACAAAAACAACAACAAAAGGATTAATTGCAGTTAATTTTATTTTAAAACAAAATTTTTTGGATTGCTTTTTACAAAAAAATGTAAGTGTAATTTTGTTTTTGTTTGATTTTATTTAATAATTAAAATACATAACAGATAACTATTAGCGTTTGTGTTCGCTCTTGCTCATTCTACACACACTC
>NW_026887741.1:0-8922 GCF_032173495.1 Musca vetustissima | reverse complement strand
TGGCGCATTAGTAAAGCCCCTTCTGCCTTCAGATTTTCAGCTTTAGAACTTCCCTTTTAATTTTTTTGGTCATCCCTACACAATTTTACATAGTTACCATCGTAATCACCCATTGTCTGCGTACTGATCCATATGCCTCGATATGATATTTCACTTCGCGACTCCTCCATGAATATTTTTTTCTTCGATAATATCATGGAGCTTATAAGGCATCAATATTTAAAACCCCATAAAAATTCTCAATATTTGTCGGAAGATTTTTATTTTCGCATAAATATTTTAAATACTAACAAGACTAAAATCTTAAATAAAGCGCAAATAGATAGTCTACAAAAAATGTTAAGAAGACGAAGAAATCACACACACCAACACATTCACAGCATAGCAGAAAAAAGCGGACGCCCATAAAAGAAACATTTCGTTACGTTTTTGTAGAGGGCATTTAGTAGTTGTTGCTGACAAGAGCCAAGATTGTCATTGTGTTCCGTTTTGTCTAGAATCACATGGCACTCAACAGGATCAGGAGGTACCAGCAGCAGCAAATTGCGAGGCTGGCACATATTTTACACTTCACGCCATTTAATAGAAGAGAGGCGAAGAAAGGCCAGCAAAATGGTTTTTTCACACACCGAAACCATGGCAAAACTCTAGATTTTTCGCCAGCAACCCTCCAACTTTCTTTCACCACCCGGCCAACAACCACACTTTAGTTCTCAGCCATCTCGTACCCCTATTTCGTTTGGTGGTCCCACAAAAGTTTTTTGGGTTGTGTTTATATTCATTTTAACGAAGCAATCAGTCGGAAATGTTGGCCACAAAAGGAGGTTAAATGTCACTGTCGTCTGAACAGAACCGTACAGAGAAAAAAAAAACACACACACACACAGTTAAATAAAGAAACAGAAAATGTATGACTAAATGAATGCAAATGTTTGGAATGGTACGAGATTTTGCTTTTTTATTTTTGCATTCATTGAAGTGTTTGGCTTTTGTTGTGACATTGTTTCTTCTTGTTCTTCTTCTTCTGTTTGGCTCTATCAGGGGATTATACTTATCCATGAATAGACTGAAATGAAATTAAACCAAGACACCTTCAGCTGAGAGATAGAGACAAAAAATGACTGTGAAATGTTGCTAAAGCCGGAAGGAAGACGAAGTAACCTCAGGAGAGATTTTTTACAGTTTCCTTGGTAATTGAAAAACAAATGAAAACGTAATTGAAAGTTTAAACGAAATAAATGTGCTTTTGAAAAATTTTAAATTCTAAGAATATAAATTTTACATAGCCCTCGGATGGGATTATATTGGGTGTGTGTGATGTGAGGTTTGAAGGTGCATGTTATCCCTCACATTCTATTTTCATTTATTTATCTCGACTCTCCTTTTATTAAGCGTAATTACTTTGTCGTGTTTTGCTACCACGTTTTTACCCTGCAAATATCCACGAGCGTAAATTCCTAAACACATTTCCCTCCTCCCAGCTATTTATTTTTCATCTTTAAAGCTTTGATTAAACATTCTCTCCATGCGCCTTTGCTTTGCTCTACTCCTCAAGCTAATTAAACAAAAAATTTGAAATTAAACATGCAAAATGTGCCAGATGCTACCATCATGGCATTTTATGGGATGTGTCGACTCATCCAATAACATCTTTTTGTTCATAAAAAAATCCTTAGTCTTTGAAAATCCACGCCTAGAAAGTTCTTTGGAAACATATTCTTAAAAAATTTCACGAATATTGACTTCAGCTCACCTATAAAGGCTCCTTGATCTTCATGTTTTTATTAAATACTTCGTCATCTTCAGCTCGTCTATGAAAGACTCACAGCTTCAACTCGTATACAAAAGACTCGTCTATAAAGGCTGCATGGAGGTCAGACGAAAAATTTTTTCTATAAAAAAATCCTCAGTCGTCTTCGGTGATTCGTATTTTTTATAGAAAAAATTCCTCAGTCACAGAGGACTGTTGTTTATGTAAACAAAATTAAAAGTCTGATTTTTAATAAAAAAATAACTCAGTCACTGAGGACTGATTTTGTTCTATTGGAAAAAATGTGTAAGTCACAGATAACTGAATTCCTGACATAAGTCCATATTCGACTTGTTTATAATAACTTCATTCAGCACTTCTGTAAAGACTCCCTTCAGCTCGTCTATTAAGACATCCCTCGACTCGTCTATAAGGACTCCCTTTCCTGCTGCCGCTCCTCTGTAAAAACCCCCTTCGCCATTTCACTCACCCATAAATTCTCCCTTCATCTTGACCTGTTTTCTCTCGCCACCACCTGTACCAATATCCTATTTTACATTTTACTTTTTTGAAAACTTTTCTTTGTTGTTTTAAAAATGTTTCCCTAACTGTTTTCGGGCTATTTCCTTTATAAAGAGCAAATAACAAATGAATTTCTTTTTTCCTGAACCGTTTGTAGCTCGGGGGCCGTTTGAATATGAGAATAGCAAAAACCGAAGACAAACACACACACCCACATATATATCCATTGTTTTTATTGTCATTCTTAGGTGACATAACATTTATGTATGCTCATGAATGAATGTCACAGGTTGGTTATTCAATAGGTAGCTGTATTCAGTCGAACTTATAGATTGATAGCTGTTGTGTTCGATGTACTGGAAATTGGCGATATAGGCAAAGTTCAGTTTCGACTCCTTCGTGTCAGAAAAAAGTTGTTGTTGTTCAAACATGTCGGTAGATGAATTATTGACAAGGTACAACGATTTAGCAGCAAAAACATACCCTAGCCGAATGATGATAGTACATATTGCCTTTGACGGTTTGTTCTTCTTCCTCTCCATTTTCGATTCCGTTTCCTCTCTTTGTCATAGAAAATAGTGTCCATAGATGACGTTTTTTTTTGCTGTTGTTGTACTCTGAGTATTGTATTGCAAAAGTGTCGTTTTCCGTGAACCTGGCAGTGACAACATTTCGCTGCAGTTTTTTTGTTTTTTGCTGCCATCCATTTGTGAATATGTGTAATTAATTGACGTGTACTGACATGCATTGTGTGCAAGTGTTATACAAATTCGGAGTTTTTTCTCCGAATTGAATGGGTTTCCTCTTCAATGACTAACGATAGCAATGAATTGTTTGATAACAACTTTAAATCTCTCTCTGGCAAAAAACATAACAGAATTTTTAATCATTTGTTTTTTATTTTGTCCATGATATATTTGGTAATCCATTTGATGTGTATGTAAACATTAAGTATTTTAATTATTTTAGTTTGTCAAAGGGATTTGCAATATATGTATGTAGATCCTAGTTATCAGGAATAAAATATTAATATGAATAATTAAATAATAAATAATTGTAATAATCTGAACTCTTCTCAAACGTCACAACGATGTTTACAATTTATTGCCAATTTTTGGCAATAAATGATGAGAAGTTTATATAATAGCAAAGAGGGAGGTATGTCGTTATGAATGATAAAAAATCCGCGTCTCGAATAACCCTTGAAAAAGTATTCTTTAAAAAATAGACACCTCGGATAAGCCTCAAAAATATGCTTTAAAAAATCCACGCCTTAGATAAGCCTTGAAAATATATTCATTAAAAATGGAACGAAAGCACGCTTCCTCGCGTCAGATAATATTTTTTCAAAAATCCATGCCTCCTCGCCTCAGATAATATTTTTTCAAAAATCCATGCCTCCTCGCCTCAGATAATATTTTTTCAAAAATCCATGCCTCCTCGCCTCAGATAATATTCAGATAATATTTTTTCAAAAATCCATGCCTCCTCGCCTCAGATAATATTTTTTCAAAAATCCATGCCTCCTCGCCTCAGATAATATTCAGATAATATTTTTTCAAAAATCCATGCCTCCTCGCCTCAGATAATATTCAGATAATATTTTTTCAAAAATCCATGCCTCCTCGCCTCAGATAATATTTTTTCAAAAATCCATGCCTCCTCGCCTCAGATAATATTTTTTCAAAAATCCATGCCTCCTCGCCTCAGATAATATTCTATCAAAAACCCACGCCTCCTCGCCTCAGATAATATTCTTTAAAAAAACCACGCCTCCTCGCCTCAGATAATATTCTTTCAGTGATTCGACATATCTCAAACAAAAATCTTTAACGCTCCAACGGACATAAAGCCAAAAATTGATTTTGGGCGTTATGTTCCGCCCAAAATTTCCCAATTTCGGACATAAACCCCAAAATGAAATTGGGCATTATGTCCCCCAATGCCGCGGACATAATGCCCACTGGGCGTTATGTCCGTTTTTATTTAAAGTAACATTTTTGCAGTTCAATTGTAGAAATTAGAAGTTTATTCAAATCAAATATAAATTTCTTGTGTTTGACCCACAATTTGTCTACAGAATGGACATAATATTAAAGTACCTTGATTATTATGTTTATCTTGTATTCCTTCAAAACAAGGTTTACAAAGTTTTGCATGCCTGCATGGAAGCAGAAGCATACATTTTTTGTTTTTAAAACATATTTCACATAACAACCCATCCTGAATGATAGGTTGACTTTCATCCTCAGTTTCGCTTTCATCAATAGGTGTTCGGTCCAAAACTACTGGGGCGAGATTATTTATTTTATTGGTCATCATCTGGAGGAACATTTTGGGAGTAATCTGTTTATTTGCCAGTTGCTCTGTGAGAATTTTCACTTGCTCATTGCGGTCTCTATTTCGTTTTTTTGGTGGTTGTGAAATTTCCGAAACGCCATCTAAAATCTGTTTCAGATCAACATATTTCTGAAACTCTTGCTGTCTAATTATTTGTAAAAAGTCCCAGAATGAGCCATGCATTGGAATTTGTGCACACAAAAAGCTGTTATATGATTCCACAGCGCTCGTAGTTCGTACGCATTCACCATGGACAGAAAATTTGAGTGGACTTTCCTATGGAAATATATATATATATATATACATATTTAAAATTTTCTGAATATATATGTATGTACTCACTAAATCTATCCATTGTCTTTGAAAATAGTCGAAGAATTTCTCAAATACATTCTCTGATTTGTAATAACAGTTCATGGATGCGTACGCTTCTTGTTTGCACAAATTGAATGCGGTTGGTATATCGTCTGGAGGAAGCAGTGGTAAAACAAGCATCTTTTTAAAAATTCGCCTTGCCGCATCAGTGGTTTTTACAAATTTAGCCAATTCTGAGATGTTGGTTAATTTTCTTCTTAATGCTTGGCAGTAATGGAACCAGCATCCCTTTAGCTGCACCTCAGGATATACCTTTAATATTCCACTTCGTAGGGCCTTCTCAAAGTCTGTGGTAAAAGAGGCTGGTTTAAGGCGAAACACATTTGCGTCTATGAACCGCAGAACGTGTTCGTAGGATTTCTGGGTTTTCTTCGACATAAGTATGTATGCAAAAGGGAATACCTGCAAAACTCGGTTTTGAATGTACCCATACGGAAAATGTATGCCTTATTTTAAATTAGAAATTGAGTAATGAATCAAGCCGAAAGATGTTGAGAGCTATTGATCAATAGTCATAGACGGTGGATTTATATAAGAAAATCGCGCGATTTTCTCGCGTCTATGACTATTGATCAATAGCTCTCAACATCTTTCGGCTTGATTCATTACTCAATTTCTAATTTAAAATAAGGAATACATTTTATACACATAATAACATCTAACTCAACAACTTACGTGGCGCTCATACCCGATGTATATAAGAAGTAATTGTTTGTAACCGCTTGATGGCACAACTGCAAATGTCGCATCGACAAGATAGTAACGAGAGTCATCATCCATAGTAGAAATTAATTTGGTCATTGGTAAGGAGCAGAATAGGGTGTAGCTAAAGTCTGTTTCCAGGATAGTTGTTTGATAAAATGGTTCGTCCGGCGCGCTCTCACACATGCCGTATTGCTTCATGTGTTCGCTTTTGGCAAATAGGTTTATAAATTCCTGAGGAGTTTGTGGAGATTTCGGCATAGCTTGGCTCTTTATCCGCCTCAAGTGCCTCTGCATTTTGTTAAAGACAATTTGATCAGCACTATCCTTAGCATTTTTGCATTCAGCGTTAAAAACAACTCGAACTTTGTTTGCTACCAAGCTCGGTTTGGAAACACCTTCTTTTATTGCAGCTTTTAATTTAAATTGTTTCATTAGGCTTTCCTGGTTGCCATGGTCAGAGTGTCCATTATTTTCTTTTGGTGAAATTGCTACTTCTCTGTTAATAACTTGAAGAAATGCTTTGCAATTATTTTGATAACAAATGTATCGCCTTATGCACTCTCCTTTTTTATTTGTGTATTGAGTTTTAAATTTGTACAATTGTTTTTTCGTCGGCGTATACACTAACTCACAATTGCGGCGAGCGCCTACAACAAACTCGAATTCAACAATTTCACCCATTCTTATCACTAGTTTGGAAACAACTGAATGATGATTGCTATTTTACGCATCAACCACTGATCTTTTACAACTCATTTTTAATAGCTAATATACCGTTATTTTGAAACCAGTTCTGCATTACAACATACCTAGTTCCCAAAATATTACATTTAAATCATTAAATTTTGAAAAAACCCAAAATATTTTTTGGGCGTTATGTCCATTTCGTATGCGGACATAACGCCCAAAAAAGTTTGGCGTTATGTCCTATTATTTTTGGGCATTATGTCCGCAGCATGGGGGGACACAACGCCCAATTTGATTTTGGGGGTTATGTCCGGGGTTTGGGCAGACATAACCCCCAAAATCAATTTTGGGCTTTATGTCCGTTGGGCGTTAAGTCAGGTCGCCGGTGGGAGAGATTGGCTTACTGTTGCATTTACGTAGTTGTCTGTGTGTATGTCGAGCAATGTTCAGTTTATTAGTTTCCAAATAGCCCTCTAGGTATGGCAAGAAGGGGCAGATTGTGTGGATTTATGACTACAAACTTCCTTAACTTTTAAGTGCATTTGTATGACTTTAAAGGAATGCAGCTTTGAGAATAATTCTAAGAAATTGTAGGCGACCTGACTTAACGCCCAACGGACAACGCCAATTAGTGTTCTATAAACCTACAAAACATGCTTATAACAACCTACCTCCCGGCCAAGTATTTTTAACATCTTCAAATTGCTTAAGGATAACATACAATCTTTTCTGAAATTTCTAAGAGCTAATAAAATTTCTTAGAATTATTCTCAAAGCTGCATTCCTTTAAAGTCATACAAATGCACTTAAAAGTTAAGGAAGTTTGTAGTCATAAATCCACACAATCTGCCCCTTCTTGCCATACCTAGAGGGCTATTTGGAAACTAATAAACTGAACATTGCTCGACATACACACAGACAACTACGTAAATGCAACAGTAAGCCAATCTCTCCCACCCACCACTTCTACTGTTCTACTGCCATCCCCCTACCCTAATTCATGTCGATGTTGTATTATATCCTGCGGTTCGTGTACGCAACGCACACACACAAACAGAGTTCAATGTGCACAACTACAACTATTTGAGTGATAATAGAATTACCCTCTTAGGAGCTGAACTCTAGAGTTTAATATCATTCATTTATCGTTGTAATTATTGCTGTTGTTATCGTAGTGCAGGTTGTGTCAAGTAAGTAAGCCGCATTGAAGGAGATAATTTCTCCTTAAAGTCACAGATAACATAGTGTGACACTAAAAATCCTAATACGCTGGAGTAGATAAGAGTGGCCATAGATTTTTGTGAAGCACCAGGAAGGGTCAAGGTTTTTATAGGGTGGTGGAAGGAAGGGGATATAATAAAATAACCTTATTCAAAGAGGAGTGTCTGTTTGCTACTGAAAAAAATTCTTCAGAAAAGGGCTTATTTTTTCTATAGAAAATGTTTTCTCGGTTGCTAAGGACTGACGTTTTTAATGAAAAAAGAAAAAACTCACAGTCAATGAGTGCTGATTTTTATACCCTACACAACTATGTTGTCAGGGTATTATAGCTTTGTGCAGCCCCAAATGTTTGTAACGCCGCGAAATATTGGTCCTAGACCCACCTTTAAGTATACCGATCGTCATATCTCGACTAGCTGAGTCGATCTAGACATGTGTGTCCGTCCGTCCATTACAATTTGTATACACGATACAGGCCACAGTTATGGACCAATCTTCACGAAATTTTGCATGTAGGATGGGTTCTGGCCAATGAAGACCCCTATTGTTTTTGGAAAAGATCGATTAATATTTAAGGGATGAAATGGACCACAAACATTATTTTTGCCGGTTTTTCTGGTCGCTCCAGAGGCCGCAATTATGGCCCAAACACCGCGAATTTTTGCATGGAGAAGGGGATCGGGCCAGAGAATAAGCATGCATGTCTTGATAAAGATCGGTCAATATTTAGCGGGTCAAATGGACCCTGACTTTTGTGTGAAAAATTACAAAATATCCAAGGGGAGTGGTTGGCCTTTAACTTGATTCCAAATATAGTGATGTATCTACTCAGATGTGGGAGTTACAGTCAAATATTTACAGGTGCTTACGTATTCAGATACTATTTAGTAACCCATTACCACACTAGAGGCGGAAATATAGCGCGGAACGCTTTGAAATTTTCCACGAGGGTCCAGGTGTGGCCAAGGATAACGTCTATAATTTTCGGTGATGATCAGATAATAATATTGGGATGAAATGGACCGAAAACTTAATTTTTTGTGTGTTTTCGAGTCGAGTATAATCCGAAAATCGCAACACAACCCACCGTGAAGCTAATCTGGACAAGTAATTAGAAGGACTGTACTGAATATTAGAAAAAGTAAGGAAGATGTGTTGTTGACCTTTAATCGGGCAAGAGGGGCCAAATATCAGGAAATATTACTCAGACTCGGAATAAATATCCTCAGAAAGTTAGAGTTCGTGGTAGTTGTGTAGGGTATCGTATGGTCGGCCCCGTCCGACTATACTGCTCCGCTCACTGGTTTTTCCTATAATTTTCT